>NC_047036.1:156736840-157036840 GCF_011762595.2 Tursiops truncatus
ACTTCAGCCATGAAGAAGTTGTTTGGATATTCATCCTTATGCCTAATGAAATAAGCTTATTTCATCTCTGCAGCTTCCCATATACCATTTTCCCACCTCTGTTTTATGTTTGGAAAGACTTTTAGAAATTGAAAGTCAAGTTAAAAAGTGAGTGACAACTTAAATGATATATGGAATATTTTGCTGACTTACAAGAGCATGCAGAATTAAATATGACCCAGTTCAAATGTTTATTTTAACGTGTATGTGGAGGTGGCGTTTTCAAGGTGCCAGAAAATGAGAATTCACCTTCCAGTGTGTGTTACCAGTTCTGTTCATTGCACAGAATCATCATAAAATATACTGTTTTCTATGTACCTGGTATATATCTCAATTAGTTTGAAGAATTTCTCAGATACCTCTTAATATGTAGTGCTCCAATTCCAATCTTGCCATGTCCTGTACCAGTGACACAGCACACAGGAGTTTTATTTCTCTTTATTTCTCTGGGTTGTTCAGAACTCAATGAAAGAACAATGGAATGGGATCCAAGAGATCAGGGTTCTTGTCCCAGATTTACCATAAAATAATTGTGTCCTCTTGGGAAAATTATAGTCATTCTAGGTCCCTTTTCTTTACTTTGACAGAGCTGCACTAGATGACCCCAAATAATATAGCACTCTTTCGGTAGTCGCTTAGATGTTATTGGTATTCTGAAACAAATGACGACAATGACACATGGAGCTGTGCAACATCTCTGTAACTCTGTTGTCTTAGAGTTGCCTCCATTTGACAGATGATAAGATGACTGTGCATAGAAGTAGATGTTTGGAACCAGCGGTTCCAAAGTAAGTGGAGGTAAACCGCAAATTTCCTTCCTTCCTGAAGCTCACTTAGCCAAAACATAGGCTTCTGAATATTAAGCTGTAAAGCATATTATCAGTACATTTTAAAAGAAGCTATTCTTCTAGGATTTCCAATTAATAGCAGGAGGTTTTGAAATTCTTGAAAGATCATCTGATTTTGTGAGATTTGCAGCTCTATTTTCCTGTCAAGCAAGTTGTATTAGTGCCAGACAATCATCTGAGCTTCTGGATGCTTCTCTGAACCTCTTGAAGTTTTCTTCTTGCTATCTGAAATTCATGCCAGGTAAGCCTTTTTCTAGAGCGTATGTACAGACTTGTGTATTTTTATATAGGAAAGCAATGCAGTGAGTCAAGTCGGGGGTTAAGCCCTCATTCTCAGAGTGGTATTGAGCTCCTGGTGAAATATAATCATCATTTCGTCAGAATCGGAAAGCAGTTATCTCAGGTGTATAATCCCATTAACTATTTATACATTTACATATGATACATGTATTCATTGTACCTACGAGGTGTGTTCTCTTTGGGAAGTACAAAGCTCTTAGAGACATAGGTTGTTCATTTTTTTATTTTCCCACAAATACTGTGACCCTTTGAGCAGGAAGGTCTATATTTTACTAACATCTAGAACCAGCAGTTAACACGGTGTCTAAGATGTAGTCAATAAATATGAAATAGATAAATGAACACATTTTTATGTAAGGGCCAGGACATGGACAAATAGAAATTTTTCATTTTCAGTCACAAAGCAACAACAGACATAAAAATGATACAACAAGTGCTACGGTCATTCAAAGAAGGCATAGAATAGATAGAAGGATCTCCTCTATGGCACAGGGAACTATACTCAATATTTTGTAATAACATCTGTATGGGGCACCTGCTCCACACCAGGCCCTATGACAGGTGCTTACATACTTTCCCTCTCCCCAATCCTATGGGGAAAGTACCTCTGCTATAGATTTAACATTTGCCTCCCCCAAAATTCATATGTTGAAATCCTAACCCCCAAAGTGATGGTATCAGGAGGTGTGGCATTTGGGAGGTGATAAGGTCATGAGGGTAGAGCCCTCATGAACAAAATTAGTGCCCTCATAAAAGAGACCCCGCAGAGGTCCCTCGACCTTTCTGCCATGGGAGGTTACAGAGAAAACACGCCAACTGTGACCCAGGAAGAGGAGACTCACCGGACTGTGAATCTGCTCGCACCCTGATCTTAGACTTCCAACCTCCAGAACTATGAGAAATAAATTTCTGTTGTTCATAAGCTACCCAGGCTCTGGTATTTTGTTATAGCAGCCCAGATCGATTACGATAACCTCTGTCCTTAGGTTTCAGACCCAGAAACTCAACTTTATAGAGGTTACGAGGACCCTAAAGCCACTCAACCAGGCAGAGGCAGATTTGAAATTTAAGTCTCCAATTCCACATGGAAGTCTATCAGACCCTGCCTCCAGACATGATGTCATGAACAAGAGCTAATGCAACAAAGAGTTTACATGCAGCAAAACAATTAGCAAACAAAGTAAGAATATAGTAGACCGACTGTTTTGGTCACCCAATAGCCATTCACCACTCTTCCAGTTGAACAGAAGCCATGCCCCGTGGGCACATTCAGCCCTGCTGTTTTCACTTCCCAGATTTGAGGGGTAGGAAATTATTATCCCTCCTGGCCATCAGCACCCTGACCTCTACCACCCACCGGCCAGCTTCAAGAACAGCTGGATCCACCTGTTCAAATGAAACAGGTCTGCTCTCTGTGGTGTTGGCTTCTAGTTCAAGCAGCTCTCCCCACATGATAGCAAAGCTGGCTCCCAGCAGTTGCAAGCGTGAATCCTACCAGCCTAGCAGTCCCAACGATACCTTTTAAGTATTTTTTCCCCAAAGCTCCAGTTAAAAGTCCTACGCTGATTCCAATTTGACCTGCTCTGGACAAACATTTTCTTTAGAACCAAGAAGGCTGCCAGACAAAATACAGGATGCCCGCCTCGTTAAAGCTGAACTTCAGATAAACAGTAATTTTTTTAGTAGAAGTATGTTGCATGCAATGTTGAAGACACCCTAAAAAGTCGTGGTTTTCATCTGCGGTTCAGCTTTAACTGGGCACCCCGTGTGGGCTTTGCCGGCTGTGGTGGGCGCCAAGCTGGGTCGGCGGGGACGGTGGGGGCCTGTGGCCCGAGCCGGGTTGCACACCCAGCCCACAGCGTGCAGGGAGAGAGGGGCAGCCTCGTCTCCGCTGCAGGAGCTGAGACGGGGAGAGGGGGAGCGCCCCAAAAGGAAACCAGCTGCCCCTCCCAGGAGAGAGGAGATGGCTGTTCAGCAGCCAGAAGCAGCAGAGGAGCCCGAGCACAGAAGTGGCGGCCTCTGAGGACGCGGCGCACATATTTCTGGTGGGCTAGGGGCACGCGGGCCGGTCCGTGGGAAAGAGGGGAGCCCGCGCCGGCCCCTCCGCCTCCCGAGCCTGTGCGTTTCCCTAAAAGAGGAGCAGCTGTGCAAACTGACGGTTCACAGTTGTGATAAATCGCCTTAGGAAAGCACTTCGATTAAAGTCACATCTAACTAGAACGCAAGAAGTCACCCCTGAACAAATCAATTGCGAGAGGGGCAGCTCTGGGCGCGCACCCACCCCGCTGCTGTTTTGCTTTCCCCGCAGGACGAGGGCCGCTCACTGGGTCGCGGGGACAGCGCGCTGTCTCAGCTGGGGAAGAGGCGCTTCCTCAGGACACATGCAAACCCCAAAGTGTGAAAGGAGGCCTTTATTCCATTCCTTTGGGGGATTTCTTAATGACGTAAAGCCCAACTTGGTTTCAGATCTGCCTGTCGTTTCCGTGACAGAACCTTCCTGGGGGGTCCACCAGCAGCGGGGTGGCCAGGCGCCACAGGGCTGTGCTCTCCTTCCCAAGCCAGTTCATCTCCATCTGTAGCATTTTCAGAGAAACTCTCGGATAGGTTTTCTCCAACAGGTTCTTTTTCCTTCACTTTATGAAGTCATTCTCCTGCACAAAATGAACGGCCTGAAGACATCACTGAGCCTCTTTTTCTCCCAGGGTCAGGGCCAGCACGGCCCCCAGACCACAGGGGTGCAGGACCTCACAATGGGCTTCAGGCCTTCCCCGCCCCTCCCACCCCGCCCTACCCCTCCCCTCCTCCCCTGCAGAAATCACATCCCTTTCTCCAGACTCCCCACTTCAGCTTGACTTCCAGCAGATCTTTACCCTGCCAGTTAGTAATTCAGGACTAATTAGGTGATTGCTTTCATTTATGGTAGCAGTTGTGGGGGGGGGGGTGGATGAAATGGCTTTGCCCCTATTTTTGTTGGAAAAATAAATTACACCCACTGTCACTTGAGATCTTATTTTTCCCCCAATCAAGCAAATTAGCAGCGTGGTTCATTTTCCCCGCATTCACTCCTGAACAGACGGCAGTGCCCTGGAACGTGGCTTAGAGCTGTGTGGTCAGTGCAATTGTTTGGGGCTGTTTGTGCTGACAATGAAAGGAGACGCCTGTCTCCCAAAAGAAGAGTGGCCCTTGTCTTGCTTAGGCCAACGAGCTGCCCAGAGCGCTGCCCGCCTGGCTTCTGAGGAAGATGTACACCGCCATCTAGTGGACATGGGGACTCACTGCAGTGTGCTCGTTCTCCCGCCTTTCCTTCTGGCCGGTAAGAACAAGCAGTAATGCTTCTTGTAAGTTCCTAAAAATAGGGGAGGTCTTATATCACCAGGAGTGAAATGTTTGCCTCAATTTCTGTAATGAAAGTGCAACCCCATGCTTGCACAACGTCTGTCTTGTCAGTAGCCCTCTTTCATCCCGATGTTTAGGTCCAAGACAGGATCGTCATTGTCTGAGCAATGGGTATCTCTCCGAAGCTGGGTAGTTCTCCCCTGTCCCAAGTAGTGTGGGAGGAGACAGTCAGCACCTTCACAGACGCCTTCATCTCTGCAGCCTCGCCATCACTCCTCATCTCGCCCACAGCAAGCCCGATTCCAACGTGCACAGGGTAGAGGCGTTCGAAAGTTGGCTTGTTCAACCAGGGGCATTGCCACTTCCCAGAGGGAGCCAGAAACACACCCACATCCTAAGACTCTTTTCAGTCTTGGCGTTGAGGGGGTTCCCACTCTGTCCCCTGACTACACACAAGTCAGTGTCTTTTTCCTTTCCGCTCATTCTACCTACGTGAAGAGCACGTTGATCTCCCCAGTTTTAACACAGGAACCATGATATTCTTGGGTTTTGTGTATGGGGGGGGAGAGAATGGGAGAGAGAGCAAGTACATCCCAATATGGAAGGGCTTGGGGCCGTGGTTCTCAACCAGGGGCAATTTTGCACCCAGGAGACATTTGAAAGTGTCTTGGGACACTTTGGATGGTCACAGCTTACGCGAGGCTAAAAGTCCTTCCATCACAGGACAGGCCCACAGCAAAGAAGCATCCAACCCCACCCAGCAGTCGTGCTGAGGCTGAGAAAGCCTGGTTTAGGCTCTCAGATATCGCCCTCCAGCAAGCCGGTGAGAGCACTGATTGTCCTCAAATGGCCCACACTGCAGAGGCTGTGGATAGATAATTCATCCTCTCCCAAGTCAGTACTGACCACCGTTTTTCTTCTTTTAGACTCTTCCATTTTAAACATAATTCAGCTGTCTCTTTTTTTCCCCTCTGCTCTGCTGAGAAGAGAAAGGATTGGAAAGGGGGAGGGGAAGGTGACAGAAAAGGAGGATTAGAGGCCTGACCTGTTTCTCCTGGAGAAGCTGGGCACATTCCTCTCTCACACGTGCTTAGTGACCGAGCAGGGTACAATTAAAAGCACAACAATTTGCTTGTTATTCAAGTCAGGCATTAGTCCGGGTGATGGCATGCTTGCTAGAGAGATGGATTTCCTTGTTCGGAGCTAAGCACAGGACTAGCTGAATTCTCCATGGAGAAATCTTGATTTGTTCAGGTCTTTCATGTTTTCTACAGAGAAGGGATTATGTCTTCCTAAAGAGGGGTCTTGCTTAAAAAGCTACAAAGTATAAGAAAAGGATTTAGGGCAGAGGGGCCTGTGGTTACGTAGCTGAGGGGTACAGGGAATTTCAGAGCCAAGGATTATTTAAAGCCATAAAGCTAAAAAAATAATTGGTTTAGGGACTCCCCTGGTGATGCAGTGGTTAAGAATCCACCTGCCAGTGCAGGAGACATGGGTTCGAACCCTGGTCCGGGAAGATCCCACATGCCGCGGAGCAACTAAGTCCGTGCGCAACAACTACGGAGGCTGCACTCTAGAGCCCGCGAGCTACAACTACTGAGCCCAAGTGCCACAACTACTGAAGCCCACGCGCCTAAAGCCCGTGCTCTGCAACAAGAGAAGCCACCCAATGAGAAGCCCGCGAACCGCAACGAAGAGTAGCCCCCGCTCACCGCAACTAGAGAAAGCCCGCGCACAGCAACAAAGACCTAAGGCAGGCAAAAATAAATAAATTTTTTAAAATTTATTTTAAAAAATAGTTTAGCACTACTGCATCAGTGCTGGTGAGACATTGTAAAGGCAATTAAGCATGAGCTAATATTCATTTTACTTTGGCTAATTACTGCATGGATCCAGGAGAGGGAGGGGAAAGAAAACATGCCCCCTCCCTGGCAATCAGGGAGGATGTTGGTTTTGGTCTTTGCCTTATAGGCACGCTTATTAGTTGGGGTGCCCAGAATCCAGCCATCACAAGGGCCTTATTAGTTAAAACACAGGAAAATTGTTCTCTCAAGGCAGAACAGTGAATGCTCTGCTGTCCCAGTGACCAAGCAGAAGCCACTATTAGTTTTAACTCCATCGATTATTGTAAGCCAGAGAGGACATGACATACACAGTCCTGACTTCACCCATGTGCCTGCTGAGCCTGGGTCAGGGGCTCTCAACCCAGAGCAACTCTGCCCCCCTCCCCCCAGCTCCTTGCCCCCCGGACAATTGACAAGTTCAGGAGCCATTTCTGCTGTCACAGCTGGGGAAGGACTGCTGGCATCCGCTGGGCAGAGGCCAGGGATACTGTAGGAGTATCCCACAATGCCCAGGACAGCCCACAGCAAAGAATTATCGGACACAAAATGTCACCAGTGGCAAAAGTAAGAGGTCCTGGTGTAGACAGAGGCAATTTCCTCTCCTTGAGTAGGTGAAGGTCTTCAGAATCTCCGCTCCCTTAAATACATAATGGACAAGTCATCAGATGACCATATGTCATGTTAACTAACACGCTTTTCTTCCCCCTTTTCTACACTGGGTATTCATTCTCCCACTTCAGGACATCGAGTGACGCTAAGAAAAACTTGCCCTGGAAGCATGGTCCGCGGAGGCGAACCGAGACCCAAGTCGGTGCCCGCTCTCTCCTTCCCCGATTCACACACACGCACCCAAGAGAGAAGACAGCGAGCTTCTCTGCAATCTCCTGGTTCAGAGTTTTGAGAAGTTTTATTCCCTTCTCTGAGATTACCCATTCTTCCCTGCATGAAGCATGTTCAGCGAAGTCATTTGTCCTGCAGCTTTACAGGAGTTAAGAGCCCGCAGCAGTGAGATATCCATTTCCTCCCTCGAGAATGAGGACTCCCCCTGAGGGAGGTTAATGCTCAGGACAGGAGCATCCCTGGAGCTGGTGCCAGCCAAGGGGCTGTGACTCAGGACTGTCCCAGGCAGGCCATCAACTCGCTGGGAGAGCCTCAAGGATGTACTTAGCCTCCGTTTACAGGAGGTGAGGAGGGCAGAGTGCTGCAGACGGGGAGCGGGGCGGCCACACCCAGACTAAACCCTAGCAGGCACCCTGCAAGAGACAGAAAACCTCTCCCCTCAGGTCCCACCAGCCCTGCTCTCCCCTTCTGTGCACCCCTTTCAAATGCGTTTTTCTGCTTTGCCCCCTCCCATTCAATCCGTTCTAGGTACAGCAGTCACGGTGATCCTGGTAAGTCCCAAGTGAGATCATGTTGCTTGGAGCTCAAAACCCTTCAGAGGCTCCCATCTGGATTCGAACAAAAGCAGTCTTCTCCCTCTCTTCCCTCCCCATCCCTCTCTCTGTCTCTGTTTCTCTCTGTCTCTGTCTCTGTCTCTCTCTGACACACACACACACACACACACACACACACACACACACACACACACACCGTCCCTCCCCTTCCCTCAAGCCCTTCCAGACACACTGGCATGCTGTCCCTGGCTGTTCCTAGCAGCTCCCTCCCCATAGCCTCTGGCACTTACTATTCTCTCTGCCTAGAATGTTCTTTCTCCCCATATCTACAGGGGCTGCTCTCTCCGGTCAGTCCACATGTCCCCTTCTAATTAGGGTAGCCCTCTTTCCCTTTGATGCTTTATTGTTCCCGTAACCTGCATCATCTGGTAACATGCTAAAAACTTCCATGCTTTCATTTGCGGGTCCTTCCCTACCCCACCTCTCACTCCCAGATTGCAAGGCTCTCTGTATAATTTTTTCACAGCTGTCTATCTCGAGGACCAAGTACAGTGCCTGGCTCCAGCAAGCACTCAGATATTCGTTGAAGAAATTAGGAAATGGACCAGGCTACTTAGCTTCAGAAGCTCTTTCATGGAAGTTCCCATCCCCTCCGTACCAGTTCTCAGCTAGTTGACTGAAGACTAGCACCCTGACAATGAGGCAGCTCTAAACTGTGAACGACAAAAATATTCACTGTGTCTCCGAGGGCCACTTGTGTTTGGTGTTTTATTTTTTTAATAGTTTTTTAAATTAATTTTTAAATTTATTTATTTATTTATTTTTGGCTGTGTTGGGTCTTCGTTGCTGTGCGCGGGCTTTCTCTAGTTGCGGCGAGCGGGGGCTACTCCTCGTTGTGGTGCACGGGCTTCTCACTGTGGTGGCTTCTCTTGTTGCGGAGCACGGCCTCTAGGTGCATGCACTTCAGTAGTTGTGGCACACGGGCTTCAGCAGCTGTGGCTCGCAGGCTCTAGAGTGCAGGCTCAGTAGTTGTGGTGCACGGGCTTAGTTGTTCCGCGACGTGTGGGATCTTCCCGGACAAGGGCTCGAACCCGTGTCTCCTGCATTGGCAGGCGGATTCTTAACCACTGCGCCACCAGGGAAGTCCATGTTTGGTTTTTATTTGTAGTGAAATGCACATAAAATTGTATCATCGTATCACTTATGAGTGTAGAGTTTAGAAACGTTCAGGAGATTCACGTTGTGCATCAGCCAATCTCCAGAACTCTTTTCTTCTGGAAAAACTGGAACTCTCTGCCCTCCAGCAACCGCTACCCCCAGCCCCTGGCACCCACCATTCGACTTTCTGTCCATATGAACTTGACCACTCTAGGTGCCTCATACAAGTGGAATTGACAGCATTTGTCTTTCTGTGACTGGTAGGTTAGCATCATGTCCTCAAGATTCATCCATGTTGTAGCCTGTGTCAGAACTTCCTCTTTAAGGCTGAATAATATTCTGTTGTGTATACACCCCGTTTTGCTTATCTATTCATCTGTCAGTGGGCAGTTGGGTTCCTTCCACAGTTTAGTTATTGTGAACAATGCTGCTATGAACATAGGTATACAAAGTATCTTGGAAAACCTGCTTTCAGTTATGTTGGGTATATACCCAGACGTGGAACTGGACCATATGGTAATCCTACTTTTAATTTTGAGGAACCACCATGATATTTTGCACAATGGCTGTACCATTTTACATTCTCACCAGTAGTGCACAGGGCTCCAATTTCCTACATCCTCATCAACCCTTGTTATTTTTTGTTTTCACAGTAGCCACCCTAATGTGTGTAAGGTGGTGTCTCACTGTAGTCTTTACTTGCATTTTCCTAATGATCGCTGATGCTGAGCATCTTTTGAGGTGTTTATGGGCCATTTATGTATCTTCTTAGCAGAAATGTCTAATCGAGTCCTTTGCCCATTCTTTAGCCAGGTTGTTTGCTTTGTGGTTGAGTTTTAGGAGTTCTCTGTACACTCTAGATATTCATCCCTTATCAGATATATGATTTCCAAACATCTCCTCTCATTCTGTGATTGCCCTTTTCCTCTGTTGATAGGGTCTGGATGCACAGAGTTTTAAAAATTTTCATGAAGTCCAATTTCTCTATTTTCCTTTTGTTGCCTGTGCCTTCGGTGTCATATTCAAGAAATCATTGCCAAAATCTAATGCCATTAAACTTTGGGACACTTGTGCTTTTTAAAAGGACCTTTTAATGACAAGTTCCCCAGTTTGGGGAGTTCAGAGCCCTGAAACCTAACTATAAGTGTTCCCAATGCAGAAAGTACATAAGAACCAGAGTGCTTAATCAACATTTCTGTTGGCAAGCAAGGTCCCAGGGAGCGTGTGGAAGCACAGCAGAAGTAACGTGGAGGACTTTTAGGAATGTTCTCTGCCACCTTAGTTTCCTCCCTCTTTCTCCATATATCCCTCCCATTTTTCCTTCCTTCCTTCCTTCCTTTCAGATAACATGTCTGGGGCAGGATATGGTGAGGAAAATGCTTTTACCTCACTCCCCTATAACAACACTGACCACCCCATGAGCCTTGGAGAAACAATTTGCCTAATTTGGAGAGAAAAACTCCATTCAAGCCCTGCTGGGATGCAAGTTCAAATCTGCGTGACCACAAAACCCACGTTCATGGACCCACTTGCCTCTACTGCTTTTTTAAGCTATAGGAATGCTGGATGAGGAATGTTGTCTGTTATTAACTAGCAAAACACGATCCCCCTTTGAGCCTTCATGTCATTATCTATAAGATGAAAATGGACAAGCACAGCACATTTCCAATGTTACTTTTGAAATTTTCAGTGCTATCTTACATGAAAATAACATGAAGAAAGAGAAGCAAACCTGCCTGATTCCCCCTTATGCCTTGACTTCTTGGCCTGCAGAGAGGCCTCCAAGACCCTCCTTGGACGATCCAGGGTTCAGCCCAGCACTGAGCTAGACGACCATGGGCTCCCCTTCCATGAGTGAGTCTTTGCATGACTGTTTTGGGGTTTTTTCCCTAGACTCCCATTTCTTAAACGTTTAAGAGGAGAGCCAGTCACAGATCTCCATTTCACCCGAGGGCTGGCGTGTCACGAGGTCACCAATATTTGTTTTATGTACTGCTAAGAGATTAAGGGGCAGTATAATTTCAGAGAAAAGTTAGGTTCCCTGGAAGTCAGGAACCCCAGCATCCTGCCCTTAAACACTCGAATGACCTTGAGCAATGAAAGGTCTCCAGACCTTCATTTCTCATCTTCAAATGAGAAGACAAATTGGACAACATCACTGTTTCCTAAAGTGTGGTGTGTACACCGCTGTGGAAAGTAAGCAATAGGTAGAAAAAAGTTAGGTGCTTTTATCTTATGTATATATCTATAAATACTTAAATAGCCTCTCAGCTCTACAGTATCTTAGCTATTATTGCTACAGCAAGGCTGAAGTCGGTGACACACACACAAGCAAGACCCAATGCTAGTACATGCGGTGAAGGTATCGCACCTTCAGGAATTGTCCTTTCCACCCAAACTGTCCAGAAAGATTGACACCGATGAAATGGATCGCTATTGTGGATCCTCATATACCAAATTCCCATGAGCTTTGCTGAGAAGACCTCAGCAGTGCATCAAAGCATCCCTTTGATGCAATGTGAATAAGGTTTAAAACAGTTATTAATGTGGCTAGTAACTGACTGCAGTTTGGGAAATCCCACACTTGATTTCTTGGTTTCTTCCACGTCTAGCTGTCTTGAGCTGTGAGGTGCTTAGACGAAAGTCAGTGTGCTCTCTTCAGGTCAGTCTTAATCTATAACCTGTGTTATACATGTGCCTCATTAAGGACAAATTGCTAGTTCCAGATGGGGAATTTGGAGCAGGCTCTTTTTTCTCTAAATGAATGGGGCTCTACTCCAAGAGCACAGACTTCACATATATGGGTATAAACACATACATACACCAAAGTCAAGTCACTTCCTATCCCTCTATTCACTGTTTAGGCCCTGAAGGTATTGTTTACAGCCGGACACTTGGCTTGCAGGGAAGAATCTCATCCACCTGAGATCTTAGGCACAGTGCCTCCAATCCCCTCCTCTCTTTCTGTTAAATTTCTGCAAAGGCAGGAAGTACCAGAGTGATGCAGAGGTTGGCTGGAAGGTTGAGAAGAGACCCCAAAGATGTAAGGCTTAGGATGACCCTGAAGAAGAGATGGGGTTTGGGCAGTCAACATGGAAGCTAGAGAAAATTCCAACTGGGCAAGGAAGGAGTGGGCACTATAAATGGGGGACAGGGAAAAGACTGGAACACAGGGTTTGGACTGGGAAGCAAAGAAGATGGTATAAGGCAGGTTTGAGGGGTGGGTTAGAGAGAGCATGATGCCCTGCTAAATCTTTTAAGCTCCACTCTGTGCCACTCACGTGCTACAAAAGCATTTATTTCAGTGTGAGGTAAGATGTAAGTGCTACTTTAAGAATTTAACTGAACCAAAATGACCTGGGGACCAGGATGCTAGTCTACTGTTATAGGTACTGTTCTCCTGGGGAAAAAAGCCAACATAAAATGGTGCATTAGTCTGTTTGGGCTGCCATAATAGAATACTAGAGACCGGAGGCTTGAACAACAGAAATTTCCTTTCTCGCAGTTCTGGAATTCTGCAGTCCAAAATCAAGATGCCAGCAGAGTTGCTTTCTTCTGAGGCCTCTCTTCCTGGCTTGCAGACAGCTGCCTTCTCACTGAGTCCTCACATGGTCTTACTGTGTGTGTGCATGGACAGAGAGAGGCCGCTGATGTCTCTATCTTCTTATAAGGACACGAGTCCAGTCTGATTAGGGCTTCACCATTATGACTTTATTTAACCTTAATTACCTCCTTAAAGACCCTATTTCCTAATACAGTCACATTAGAGGTGAGGGCTTTAACTCAGGAATTGGCAGGGGCGGGGCGTTTCTGCCCTATGTGAGAGGGCTGGGAATGGCACAGAGCCCATCCCGCTGAAGGCTGTGCCTGTGCTGCCCTCCCCACCTTTTCCAGTGGTAAGATATAGGCAGAGAGGGAAGAGCGTTCTAGAACAGGCTTCATGACTTGCTTCAGTTCAAACCTATTCAAACCCAAGGACAAGCATTCACTCTTGTGGACCAGCACAGCTTACCAGATTTTCAGGGGTTGGGGGAGGGTTTAAAGCCCAAATAAAGTGTTCATTTCTCGTTGGCCGGGGGCACAAGCCGCCCACACAGGGTGGGCAGGTAGCTCCCTCAGCATCCAAACTCCCTCTGTGGGGAAATGAAACCCCCGGGGTCATTTGGAGGAAAGGTGCAGTTTCAATACACCCATACAAAGGGAGTAGCGTCATAAGATTTATTACTTTCAAAAATAGATAACTAATGAGAACCTACTGTATAGCACAGGGAACTCTACTCAATGCTCTGTGGTGACCTAAGTGAGAAAGAAATCTAAAAAGGAGGGGTATATGTATACGTGTAACTGATTCACTTTGCTGTACAGCAGAGACTAACACAACATTGTAAAGCAGCTATGCTCCAACAAAAATTAATTTAAAAAATTAAAAAAATGATTTATTACTTACAGATCCCAGAAGCAAGGGGACACAGTGAGCTGGGGGAAGGGCAGTCTTCCATCCCAGGTCACAAGCCAGCAGGAGCTAGAGCGGGGTAGCAAGCACCTAGTCCTTACAAGGTGATTGGGGCAGAGGCTACTAACTTTTCACAGGCTTAACTCTAAGTGGTTATTTTTTTTAACATCTTTATTGGAGTATAATTACTTTACAGTGGTGTGTTACTTTCTGCTTTATAACAAAGTGAATCAGTTATACATATACATATGTTCCCATATCTCTTCTCTCTTGCGTCTCCCTCCCACCCTCCCTATCCCACCCCTCTAGGTGGTCACAAAGCCCCGAGCTGATCTCCCTGTACTATGCGGCTGCTTCCCACTAGCTATCTATTTTATGTTTGGTAGTGTATATACGTCCATGCCACTCTCTTACTTTGTCACAGCTTACCCTTCCCCCTTCCCATATCCTCAAGTCCATTCTCTAGTAGGTCTGTGTCTTTATTCTCGTCTTACCCCTACGTTCTTCATGACCTTCTTTTTTATTTTTCCTTAGATTTCATATATATGTGTTAGCATACGGTATTTGTTTTTCTCTTTCTGACTTACTTCACTCTGTATGACAGACTCTGTATGACTCACTACAAATAACTCAATTTCGTTTCTTTTTATGGCTGAGTAATATTCCATTGTATATATGTGCCACATCTTCTTTATCTATTCATCTGTTGATGGACACTTTGGTTGCTTCCATGTCCTGGCTATTGCAAATAGAGCTGTGATGAACATTGTGGTACATGACTCTTTTTGAATTATGGTTTTCTCAGGGTATATGCCCAGTAGTGGGATTGCTGGGTCATATGGTAGTTCTATCTGTAGTTTTTTAAGGAACCTCCATACTGTTCTCCATAGTGGCTGTATCAATTTACATTAAAAAATTTTATTTAAAACCCGCTTAGTTCTAAATTTTTAAAAAATTTTATTTATTTATGTTTTTTGGCCACACAGTGTGGCATGCAGAACTTCCCTGACCAGGGATCGAACCCATGCCCGCTGCAGTGGAAGCTCAGAGTCTTAACCACTGGACCACCAGGGAAGCCCACTCAGTGGTTATATTAAAAGGTTCCACCGCGGAAGGCAAAGCAGGAACCTGTGGGGATACCCTAAACCTATCTAAAAGTCCAGACTCTGAACTTTTGGTGTTAGTAGGGTCACCATACTGTAAAATGCCTAGGCAGCCACTCAGAAAAACAAAATTGGTTTCCTCAAAGTTGTTTTTCTCATCACACCTTTCTAGTTTTGACCCTCTTGCATTATTATCCTAGCTAGGACAGGAGGTGACATGATGCAGCTGCAGGAAGGGCTTGGGGGAAAAAAGCTCAGTGAGGGCAGCCTGGAGTGGAGTAAGATAGATCCTGGGTGAAATCCCAGCTTCACCACTAGCTGTGTGACCTTGGGCAAGTGACTTCACTTCTCTGAGCTTCCATTAAAAAAAATTTCCATTATCAAAAATTTTAAACAGAAAAATAGAAAGAGAATACAATGAACACTTATACATCCGCCCAGATTCAACAAGTCTAAACTCTGCCATATTTGCTTCAACTAAGCCACTTTAAAGTAAATTACAGACTCTAAGGACCATTGTCCCTAAGTACTTTAGCATTTGTGTCCAACAAAACAGAACATTTTCCCCCATAACCACAAAACTATTATGCCTCAAAAAAACAGTTCCCTGGGACTTCTCTAGTGGTCCGGTGGTAAAGAATCCACCTTCCAATGCAGGGGACTTGGGTTCGATCCCTGGTCAGGGAATGAAGATCCCACATGCTGCAGGGCAACTAAACCCGCGTGCCACAACTACTGAGCTCCCACGCCTCAACTAGAGAGCCCGTGTGCCGCAAACTACAGAGCCCACACACCCTGGAACCCACGCGCCACAACTAGGGAGAGAAAACCCGCACGCCACAACTAGAGAGAAGCCCGAGCCCGCACGCTGCAACAAAAGATCCCACATTGCCACAACTAAGACCTGACGCAGCCAAGAAAATAAATAAATAAAATAAATAAATATTAAAAAAACAATTCCCTTATATATATATATATATTATTTAATATTCTGGCCATATTGAAATTTCCCCAATTGTTCCCAAATTATATTTTACAGATGGTCCATTCACACCAAGATCCAATCAGAGACCTTGCATTGCGTTTGGTCATTATGGATCTTAAATCACTGAGTTTCCATTCTGCTCATCTGTAAAATGGGAAAAGAATAGTACATACCTCACAGGGTACACAAATTAGACATAATACATGTTAAGGGGTTAGGCTAGTGCATCCAGAAAAGTACACTATTATTATTAGCTTCCTTACTGGACTTGCTCTGCTCAAGGCAGCAGTGCATTGGGATGGAGTGTCTTGAGATGTCAGTAGCATGGGCTAGAGATAATGAGGCAACAGGTCCCAGCATCCTCAGGGATGTAGACCCACAAGCTGCATTTTGCCCAGCCCTGGCCTGGGGATGGAGGGAACCAGTCTCACCTTGACCACCTTCAGCACCCCTGATTCCTGGTCTAGCCCATGCTCCCCCTGGAAGCTCTGCTCCCTCAGGAACTGCTCCACGGTCTGCAGTCTCCAACACCTCTTTTTTCCATTTCTGGCTGGGATGCAGGCAGTGAGCCACGAAGGAGTTCAGCCTGGAAGCTGGGGTGACAAAGAGCTCCGGGGGCACTGCCATCTCTGTCTTGAGAGTACCACTGGTGGCTAGATATATACCCACACACCTACCCAGCTCCTGGCACACACACTCTTCTTTAAGGGGACTCCTCCTCAGCTGACCTCCAGCACCCTGTGGAACAAAGGACCAGAGTGGAGAGGAAACAAGGGGTGTCTGGCTGACCAGGGGATCCTCTTCCTGGAGGCCGTTCACTGCAGCTGGGGTACCGAGGGACACTGGGTGAAACCACCTTAACAGGTGGGGCTTTTAGTCACCCTTTCTGCTGTAGGTTTCGTTTCTCACCTCTTAGTTTCCCTTTTACAACTTGGAAACTGAAACTGGCTTGAGGATGGCCCTGGGAAAGGCAACTCCCCCAGGAGATGGGAGTTGGATGGTATCCACCAATCCCATCCCCACAACCTTGTCACCCGAAACAGGCTCAGTAAGAGCAGGCACTCGCTGGAGGTTGGGTTGAACAGTGGGAATTCTAGGGTTCCACAGAACAAACTCTGGAATTCCAGTCTGCCCTTTGCCAGACTATTAACCTCTCTGACCCTCACAGAAATAATCCTTAAAATGGGTTTAAGAAGAATACCTACCCCATAGGTTGTGTGGATTAAGCGAGAGAACATTTAGCAGAGAAAACATTAAGTAAATGCAAGTATTGTTATTCGTTCACTGCACATCTATTGAGTGCTGGCTGGGTGCCAGACATTGTGCTAAGAAGACAATGTAAGACGTGGTTCCTGCCCCAGGGGCTCCCAGAGCAGTGGGGGAGACAGAGGAGACACAGAGAGTCCAGTGTCCTGTGTACTAGGAGAAAAGAGGGCACAGAAACCTAGTGGAAATTCAGGCAGAAGAGTTTCTTTGGGGTCACCTGTGGTGTCAGTGAACACCTGCTTGAGATGAGTCTTAAAAGACTGGGAATGCGGCCACGAGACAGAGGGCACAAGACAGGATAAGGCTGAGAAGTGTGAATCATCCTGCTATGTGCCAGGACTCGGCTGTCAGATCCACGTTGGCATGGAGGGCAGGGAGGGGAGAGGGGAGAGCTGTGTCTGGACAGGTGGGCAGGGATTGAAACTCGGAATGCCATTCATTCATTCATTCAACAAACATTTGTTGAGTGCCCGCTATGTGCCAGGCAGGTGTCCTGGGGATACAGCAGTGAATAGGCAAAATTCTCGGACTGCAGAGAGCTAACACTCTAATGGTGGAGACAGATAATAAACAGGATAAATAAGTAACATTATAATAATTAAGACGGTGATAAGTGCTAATCAGGAAAATAAAGCAGGGAAAGAGGTTAAAAGGTACTGACTACGTGTGTGTGGGGGGGTGAGAAGTGGCAATGTTCAGGGGTTCAGTCTCAAGAAAGGTGGCTAGGGAAGGTCTGAAAAGGAGACATTTGAGCAAAGACATGAAGGAGGCGAAGAGTGAGCGGTATGTATGTCAGAGGGAAGAATGAGAGAAAGTGGGACTTCCCTAGTGGTCCAGTGGGTAAGACTCCACTCTCCCAATGCAGGGGGCCCAGGTTCGATCCCCGATCAGGGAACTAAATTCCACATGCATGCCGCAACTGAGAGTCTGTATGCGGCAACTAAGAAGTCCACACGCCCCAACAAAAGATCCCGTGTGCCGCGACTGAGACCCGGCTGAGCCAAAAATTAAAAAAATAATAAAATAAATTAAAAAAATTAAAAAAGAATGGGAGAAGGAACAGCAAGTGCAAAGGCCCTGTGGCGGCAGTATGCCTGGTGGGATTGAGGAATAGCAGTGTGACTGGAATGGAATGATCAAGGGGGAGAGTGGGAGGGGATGAGGTTTGAGTACAAGGGTAGGGGGCAAATTGTGTAGGATCTTGAAGACTACTAAGACTTTGGCTTTTACTCTGATTGAAATGGGGAGCCACTGGGGAGTTCCAAGCAGAAGAGGGACATGGATGGACTTTCATTTTAACGGTATCACACTGGCTGTTCGTGGGAAGATTGGATTAAAAGCAGAGGGTGGGGAGTGGAGGTGAGAGCAGAAGCAGGAATTCAGTTAAGAAGCTACTACAACAGTCCAGGCAAGAGATGTGGCGCCTTGGATCAGAATGGTAGCAGTGAAAGGTAGGGAGAAGTGGTATGATTCAATTTTCTTATTATGGAAAATTTCAAACCATGAACAAAAGTAGAATAATACGGGCTTCCCTGGTGGCGCAGTGGTTGAGAGTCCGCCTGCCGATGCAGGGGACAAGGGTTCGTGCCCCGGTCCGGGAAGATCCCACATGCCGCAGAGCGGCTGGGCCCGTGAGCCATGGCCACTGAGCCTGCGTGTCCGGAGCCTGTGCTCCGCAACACAGAAGAGGCCACAACAGTGAGAGGCCCGGGTGCCGCAAAAACAAAAAAAAAAACAAAACAAAAAAAAAAAAAAAGTAGAATAATACGATGAACCTCCACGCACCATCCCCCATCTTCAACAATTATCAACCTGTAGACAGTTTTTTAAATGTTTATTCAGGTCTTCTGCCCATTTTTATTTTTATTGGCCACCCGGCACGCGGGATCTTAGTTCCCCAACCAGGGATTGAACCCATGCCCCCTGTAGTAGAAGCACAGAGTCCTAACCACTGGACCACCAGGGAAGTCCCAACCTACAGACAATCTTGTTTCAATGATATCTCCATCCACATCTCCCCTCCTGTATTATTTGGAAGTGAATCCCAGACCTCATATCATTTCACTGGCTATATTTTGAGTATAAACAGGTCTTGCTAAAGGATAGAGTGTGATGTGAGAGAAAAATTAGAGTCAAGGACCACTCTAAGGCTTTTGGCCTTAGCACTGGAAGGATAGAATTGTCCTTAACTGAGAAGGGAAAGACTGGGCCAGGGCACAGTGTAGGCATGAAGGTCGGGAGCTTGGCTTTGGAAGCAAACTTGAGTGTCTAGTGAGATCCGAGTTGGCTAGGGAGTTGCATATTTGAGTCTGGATTTCAGGGACAAAGTCTGGGGTTGAGATACAAATGACCAGCATAGATATATTTAAAGCCATGAGGCTGGATGGGTTCACCAAGGGAATGAGTATAGAGCAAGGCAAGAAAAGGACCAGTGACTGGGCCCTGAAACACTTAATAGTATTCAGTGATTGGGGAGAGGCAAGCATCCGGCAAACAAGAATGCGAAGGAGTAGCCAGGGAGGTGGAAGAAAAATCAGGAGTGTGTTTTGATAGCCAAGTGGAAACATTGTTCTAGGAAAGAGAAAGTGATCCACTGGGTCACATATCAGGTGAATCTGCGCTGACTTTGTCCTGAGGGCAGTGGCAAATCAGAGGAGCGACCAGAGGTGAAATGACCATTCTGGAAAGATTGGTCTGGCTGCTTCTGTGGGGAGGATGGATTGCAGGGGGCAGGGGTAGATATGTAGGGAGACGTGTCAGGACACTGTACAGTGATCCAGGTGAGAGGGAAGGTGACCCGGACTTGGCTGGAGAAGGGATGGGATTCTAGGTCTACCTTGGGGGAAGGGTGAACAGGACTTGGTGACTACAGGTAGGAGGTGAGGGAAAAGACAGGATGGCTATCAGCTCTCTGGCTTGGGTACCTGGGTAATGGATGGAGGGTACTATTAACAAAGGGAGGAAGATACAAGGAGGAGTGGGAAGTGGGGAGGTCTACAAGGGTAGCTGTTTAAGCCAGAGAGCTTTAAAAAGTTGTCCACATTGCCTAATGCTTCCGATAAGTTCAGGAATATAGGTCTGAGAAGCACCCAAGAGGCTACTGGTGATCATTGTGGGTGAAATGTAAGGGAGAGCTGGGAGCAGAAGCCAGATCTTAGGTGCGGGGTTGAAGAGTAAGTTGGGTGAGGAGGATGGAGACCAGGAGTGTAGATAACACTTTCAAGAACTTTGTTGTGAAAGGAAGGAGAAAGACCAGGTGTTAGCTGGAGGAAGTGGTGGGGTGGAGGGTGTTTGTTGTCTTAAATACCATTTGGGGGAAAAAAAAAACCCTCAATCATGACACGTTTCAATTTAAACTTTCCAACTGGCTAAACCCAAACGGAAAGAATCACATTTTTAATTACATAGATTCTAAAAGTCTCCATATTTTCAAAGTTTGGTAGTGCCTGGTCCTTAAACAGTCCTATATTATAACTGTTTAAAGAGCAGTGGCAATTTCGCAAACCAAAGTCAACAATAAAGTGAGATTCCAAACAGTTGTCCTATGTTTATAATGACAGATAATGAGCTTCAAGGCAATATAAAAGTTGTTCAAACAAAAGTTATTCAAACATTCAGACCTTACACCTTAGTTTAAAACATTTTTTTGAAATATAATTGATTTACAACACTATATCGGTTTCAGGTGTACAACATGGTTATTCAATATTTTTACAGGTTATACTCCATTTAAAGTTATTATAGGCACTTCCCTGGTGATCCAGTGGTAAAGAATCTGCCTTCTAATTCAGGGGACACAGGTCTGATCCCTGGTCGGGGAACTAAGATCCTACAGGCGGCAGGGCAACTAAGCCCGCGCGCCACAACTACTGAGCCCATGTGCCCTGGAGCATGCAGGCCACAACTAGAGAGAAACCTCCACACCACAACGAACAGCCCACGTGCTGCAATGAAAGATCCCACATGCCTCAATGAAGATCCTGCGTCTCGCAACTAAGACCCAATGCAGCCAAAAATAAATTAAATAAATAAACGTTTGAAAAACTAAAGTTATTATAATATATTGGCTCTATTCCCTGTGCTGTATAATATGTCCTTGTAGCTTATCTAGTTTATACACAGTAGTTTGTACCTCTTAATCCCGTCCTCCTATTTTGCCTCTCCCCATTTCCTTCTCCCCACTGGTAGCCACCACTTTGCTCAATAGACTTTACATATTAGTTTTGATTCATTTCATTATTCATTTTCATGAGATATCTGGGAGTTCAGCAGCTTTCAAGATTTCGAAAGGGGGAATTCCCTGGCAGTCCAGCGGTTGGGACTCTGGGCTTTCACTGCCAGGGACCAGGGTTCAATCCCTTGTCTGGTATTTAGGAACCTTCAGGCCTTGCAGTGTGGCCAAAAAAAGAAAAAAAAAACGATTTAAAAAGGGAACATGGGGCTTCCCTGGTGGCGCAGTGGTTGGGAGTCTGCCTGCCGATGCAGAGGACATGAGTTCGTGCCCCGGTCCGGGAAGATCTCACACGCCGCGGAGCGGCTAGGCCCGTGAGCCATGGCCGCTGAGACTGAGCGTCCGGACAGGAGAGGCCACAACGTGAGAGGCCTGCGTACCGCAAAAAAAAAAAAAAAAAAAGGGAACATGCAGTCTATTGTGTATTGGTTTTATGGTTTGTAGAAATGCCACGCAGTTGGGCACATTTCTATGGCAGTGGGGGAAGAGCTAGTGGTTAGGAAGGGTGTGGGCTGGGTTTTAGGAAGGAGGAAGATACATAAAGATAGGTTTTCTCTTAGCTTGTGTTCCTCCAAATGCAGAGCCTGAGACAAGGATTTGCATGAGACTTGTTTTGGGAAATGATCCCAAGGGACAGGTGTGGGGGATTGAGAAGGAGGAAAAAACAGTCCAAGAAATATCATGAAATTGATCACTACTGTGGGCAGCTGAGCTTTGATTCCACTGGGGACCCTCTAAGGAGCAATGCAGAACGTGCCTCAAAATTATTCACCTGAGAGGTGGAGGAGGGGAGTATGCACTCACTGCACTTGCTGGTTCCTGTCTTTCAATGGGCCGAGGCTTAACCCCTGGGGTGTTAACTCCCTGGAACTTCCATATTTGCTCAGAATTACTTGGAAGGCTTGTTAAGACACAGATTGCTGAGTCCCACTACCAGAGAACCTAACTCAGGTAATTCTGGGCTAGCTGCTGAGAATTTTTATTTCAAAGAGGTTCCCAGATGATGTTGATTCTGCTGGTCTGGGGTCCGTACTTTTGAGAATCAATAACTTAGAGGTTTGAGCTTTGAAAAGTGACAACAGGGGGGAGAAGGACAGTTGACTCAAAGTTATGGAGTTGTGAGCCAGCATTCAGTGTTCTGGAATTGCAAATGTTTGGCCACGTCTGGTATGTTTTGAGAGTGATGAGGAGAGACTGAGAGGTCAGCAAGAGCTAAATGGTCAAGAACCCTGAATGCCCAGCAAAGGAACTTGAACTTGATTCTGTAGGTAATAGGAGCCATTGGAGAATTTTAAGCAGGGGAGGATTCTGTTTCTATTTATGCTTCAGAAAGAGCACAGTGGTCTGGGTAGAAAGGGGTGAGCTAGGGGGACATGACCATAGAAGTCTACAAAATGAACAGCCTGATCTTGGCACTCGTGGGGATGTGGGGCCTCTCTTAACGAGCATGATGGTGTCACAATCCTTGATGTGCAGTCTGAGAAGCTATTGATTCCACAGTTTCTGGCCCCAGAACCTGAGTATCTGATCCTCCATGTAAGGTCCTCCAGCCTCTTCAATCTTCTCTTTCAAGTCATGGATGGAGTCATCAGGGTCAATGGCGTAAGGCTTGCCCTGGCCGCTGGAGTCCTTCATGAAGACCTGGATCTCAGGAGGGAAGGTCTCCAGCACCTGGAGGCTCCTGAAAGGAGAGACAGTGGTGTCCACTGGGGTCGCATGTCCTCTTGTTTTCATAGTTTTGCCTTTCCCAGAATGTCATATGGTTGGAATCATCCAGTGTGTAGTCTTTTCAGACCGGTTTCTTTCAACTAGCAATATGCATTTAAGCTTCTTCCATGGCTTTTCATACATCACCACTCACAGTAACAAATTATTTTTTTCTTGGGATGAGAGCTTTTAAGATCCACTCTCTTAGCAACTTTCAAATACACAACAATATTGTTAGCTATAGTCACTACACTATACATGACATCCCCAGGACTTATTTATCTTATAACTTGAAGTTTGTACCTTTGGACCACTTTCAGCTATTTCACCCACCTCCCACCTCTGGCAACCAGTCTATTCTATGTATCTGTGAGTTGTTTCTTCTTTGTTTTTAAAGATTCCACATATAAGTGATCTCATACAGTATTTATGTTTCGCCCTCTGACTTAATGCACTTAGCATAATGCCCTCAAGGTCTATCTGTGTTGTCACAAATGGCAGATTTCCTTCTTTTCATGTGGCTGAATAAAATTCCATCATCTATCTATCTATCTATCTATATCTATCTATCTATCTATCTATCTATCTATCTATATCTATATGTCACATTTTCTTTACCCATTCACCTGTTGGACACTTAGTTGTTTCCTAGTCTTGCTTTGCCTATTTTATTTTATTTTTTTACACACACTGCATGACATGCGGGCCTTAATTCCCTGACCAGGGATCAAACCCATGCCCCCTGCAGTAGAAGTGTGGAGTCTTAACCAATGGACCACCAGGGAAGTCCCCTGCTTTGCCTATTTTAGAATCAGATTATTTGTTTTTGTTTGTTTGTTTGTTTGTTGCTATGGAGTTGTTTGAATTCCTTATAGATTTTGGATATTAACCTCTTATCATACATGTGGTTTGCAAATATTTTTTCCCATTCCTAGGTTGCCTTTTCATTTTGTTGATTGTTTCTTTTGCTCTCCAGGAGCTTTTTAGTTTGATGTAGTCCCATTGGTTGCTTTTTGTTTTTGTTGCTTGTGGTTTTGTTGTCATACCCAAAAAATCATCACCAAGACCAATGTTAAGGAGCTTTCTCTTTATGTTCTCTTCTAGGAGTTTTACAGTTTCAGGTCTTACATTTAAGTCTTTAATCCATTTCAAGTTAATTTTTACAAATGGTGTAAGATAGGGGTCCACTTTCTTTGTTTTGCATGTGGGTATCCAGTTTTCCCAACACCATTTACTGAAGAGACTATCTTTTCCCTGTTGAGTATTCTTGGATCCCTGTCAATTAGTTGCCTGTATGTGTGTGGACTTATTTCTCGGCTCTTGATTCTGTTGCATTGGTGTATGTGTCTGTTTTCATGCCAGTACCATACTATTTTGATTACTCTAGCTTTGTAGTATAATTTGAAATCAGGAAAAGTGTTGCCTCCAGCTTTGTTCTTCTTTCTCAGGATTGCTGTGGCTTTTGAAGTCTATTGCAGTTCCATACGAATTTTAGGATTGTTCTTCCTATTTATGTAAAAAATGTCATTGGAATTTTGATAGGGATTGCACAGGATATGTAGATTGTTTTAGGTTGTATGGACATATACTCTCTGAGTGAGATGTGCATGTAAATGATTTGCCTAAGACTTATTAAAGCAAAACAAAAAAAGTCAAAGAAACTGCTACATTAGAAAATACTAAACGTGTAGAGTATGGGCGGCTGGTGTGTGCTCGGGATGACCCAGCCCCCTCCAGGCCAGAGAGGTGGGTGGGAAGCAGCAATTACAACAGACAAGGATGACCCTCCCTGTTTACCCCTCCCTCTGGGCCCATTTTATTCCGGGCTGCATCGTTTAAACTCAAAACACACTTTTAATATAGGGCCCTTGTAGCCATCTTGTTGTGCTACTCTTCACAACCCATGAGCAGGGTCACAGGAAACTGTCAACAGGTCTGGCTTTCCATGTTACCACTCATACAAGCCAGTGCTTTTCCACACTTGATCTACAGATCACAGACACGTGAGGATTATGCAAAAGAACAAGAACAAAGCTTTATTATAAGTTTCACATCGAAACAGGGGCCACACGAGGCCCAGCCTGGGAGGAGGTGGACACTGATGGCCTCGCCCCAAAGTTATTGGCTCAGGCCAACTTCCTCCTCTTAAACCCCAAGGTAATGAATCGCGACCTGGAGGAGAATGACTTGCTCCATGGCCCAGTGGTTTTTCGTCCAGCCAAGCCCTGGGCAGGTGATGAGGGCGCCCTAAGAGCAAGGCTGCACATTGCTGTGCCCACTGCGGAGCTGAGGCTGATAGGAGTAGAGGCCGGAACCGACACACCCCTAAAGTCAGCCTTGGCTGGGCATGGGCTGCGCCCTCCGCTGGAAGTAGGGGGGCCCTGCCTGGGTGCGCCCCCACGGATGTGATGTAAGATGGGGGCAGTAGTGCCTCCAAACCTAGGCTTCTTCTTAGGGCTGGGTCCCATGGTCACCATGGGGTGGCTCTGGTGAGGCGGGCCCCAGGAGTTCAGGCCCACGCTGCCCCCATTGCTGTGTGTGGTGCTCGGGGGCCCCCTCTTTCTTGCCATAACTCTGAGAGCTGCAAACATGCAGCTCAGATCTAGGGCAGCCGCTGTGCTCCCCAAACCCAGCTGTGTGCTGGCATGGGTGCCCACGGTGGAAGTTGTGGATGATGAAATTGAAGATGCTTGTGCGGGGCCGCCCAAAGCTGGGGGGCTTGGAGCAGAGGCAAAGGCTGGAGCTTTCCGTTTCCTGGGGAAGAGCTGGGGAGAGCTGCCCAGGTCCTCGATGGCATAGGTCTCATCCCGCAGCGCACTGTTGATGCGCCGGAACGCTGCTTCCTTCTCCGAGTCTAGGTCTTCGGCGGTGACCCGGAAACCCGGCTCAGGGGCTGGGGGCAGCCTCAGAGGCTCCCCTCGCCTGTGCGGCAGCAGAGGAATCCTGCGTTTTCGGGGCCTGGGACTGTCAGATGTGCGGGAGCCCTTCCTCCAGGGCCCTTTCTGCCCTCTTGCTGCCTCTGCATTTTTGTCAGGCTGGCTTTTCCTCTGGTAAACCACCGGAGCTGCAGAGGGCCATGGAGGGCCCTCCTCGCCCCCTGTCTTCGCAGACTTCTGGGGCAGCCCTTGCGGTATGGCGGGACCCCTCCTTCTTTCCACTGGCAGGAAACCTCGGGTGGAGCTATATGAGCTCGTGATGGCGTTTCTTTGGGGGCAGGAGCTCATACAAGAGGTCTGCTGTTTCCTGGCGGATCTGTCCTCTGCCCACTTGGCGTGGAGGTCTCTCTGCAGAGGTCCAGGCCTGGGCACGAAGAAAGAGCCCCCCAGGGGCCTAAATGCAGATCGTGCGCCCCCGGTGTCATCGGGGCCGCTTCTCTGGTCTTCGTTCCTCCCTGTGACTGTGGGGACTTCCTCCTGCTCGGTCATCCCCTGCCCGCTCTCTCCCAGGGCCCTCAACACCGTCTTCTCTGTGCTGTAGTGGTAGTTCGGGACACAGCTGGGTGTCGTGGCCGGCACTGGCTGCCCCCGCGCCACACTGACAGTGACTGTGTGCACTGCGGACACTGAGCTGCGGGACGTCGTGGAGCTGCGAGCACCCATCTCTGCCTTCTTCCGATGGCCTCGCCTGAAGATGGAGATAAGGATCCCCATAAGGAGTGCAGCGTCTGCGGGATGGTAGAATGGGGTCTCAGAGACTCTGTGGCAAAGTGCAGATGCAGAGTCACTGGACACTTGTGGGCTGGCCTGCGAGTGGACAGCCGGCCATAGACAGCTGGGTGACCCGGGCCGGCCACGGGAAGTCGGTGGGCGCGGGGAGCGGGCTGGGGGCAGCCGAGCCCTCCTGGCAGGTGCTGGTCCCCCAGTGCCCGGTGTGAGGGTGAGGGGCAGGGCCTACCTAAGTAACTGCTCCTAGAGAACTTGGGTGAGGTCGGTCCTTGGATAGAGAGCTGGGCTCCGAGCACTCTCCTTCAGCTGCCAACTCGGCCAAAAGCGGAGTGCGCTCTCTTTGGCCTGTTGCCTTTTTATACTCTGAAACCTGTGAGCGAACAATGGGCATGTGTTGGCGGGGCGCAAAAGTTTAGGGAGGGGTGGCGCATGCGCAGAGTACACGTCAGGCCCTGGGGCGCACAGGTGAGGATGCGCGCCCCTGGACCGTCTAGCGCTTCTGAATCTCCCCGGGGGTCTGAGGGCTGGAGGTGTTTGCCTTGAGGGTGATGAGCTTCTTGGCAGGACAGCTGGCCCTTCTCCCCTGGCCGCGCCCCAGTGCTGTCGGGGTAACTAACTGTACTGGACGGGATCCCCGCCCAGCAAAGTGGGGCAAGGTCGCTGGCTGTGCAGCTCCCACAAGAGGCGGCAGCTTTGGCAGCAGCGCCTCTGCGTCCTCCTGCCCTTTCCCCTGGCGGCACTGGAGGGGAGAGCCGCTAAGAACGGAAGTGCCCACACCATCCAGATCCTGCTGGGGTGACACCTGAAGTGGTGGCCAGGGCTGGCTGAGAGGGCCATACTTACCATATGACCCAAAAACCCACTCCTAGGCAATTAACCAAGAGAAAAACTTTTCACAAAACACATGTGAAGGTTTTAGCTATCTTGTCCACAATTCCTAAATATAGGACTATTGAGGTTATCCAATTTTCTTGAGTTTGTCATTTTTTAATTGTTCTTGGAATAACACTATGTATACATATTGTTTCACAGTCTAGAGTTAATATTTTACCAATTAAATAAAATTCAGAAGGCTTATATCCATATAGATTCTTTTACCTTCCACTCTTTGTTATAGCTGTCATATGTGTCACCTTTATATGATGTCAACGCCACCCTCTGAGACTGTGGTATCCTTTTTTCATACATATACAGGGAATTCCCTGGCGGTCCAGTGGTTAGGACTCAGCACTTTCACTGCTGGGGCCCCGGGTTCAGTCCCTGGTAGGGGAACTAAGATCCCACAGGCCACACAGGCGTGGCCAAAAAAAAAAAAAGTCATACATATACAAAATAATGTAAGAGGATAATTTTTCCAGATACTTGCCATTTTTGTTGCCCTTCCTTTGTTCCTGAAGTTGCAAGCTTACTTCTTTCTTGTGTCATTTCACTTCAGCCTGAAGAAGTTCCTTTCATGTAATATTGTTATAGCAAATTGTCTGGTGATGAATTCTCTTAGTTTTCTCTCATCTCCATCAGATTTCATTTTGGCTTTTGTTTGGCTTTCAGTCTTTAAGGATATCCTTGCTTTAAGGATATCATATTCTGGTTGGTCTTTTCCTTTAATACTTTAAAGATGTTATTCCATTCTTTTCTGGTCTCTGTTTTCTGATGAGAAATCACAGTCCTTCAAGTTGACATTCTGTGATGTATAACAGGTCGGTTATACAGGATTATTCTTCACCTTGGCTTTTTTATCAGGTTGTGTGTCAGGGTGAGGCTTTCTGAGCTTAGGTCTGTGTCTTGAAATCAGTGATGTTTTCAACTATTCTTTTCCTCATATATTTTCTTCTGCACCTTTCCTTCAGACCCTCCAACGGCACAAAAGTTAGAACTTGCAATATTGTTTCACATGTCTCTGAGACTTAATTTTTGTTCAGTCATTTATCCCCCTTCAGTTGTCACCCCAGCAGGATCTGGTTGGCTTGGGCACTTCTGGGTTTTTTTTTTTTGCACTTCTGTTCTTAGCGGCTCTCTCCTCCAATGTTACCAGGTGGGAGGGCAGGCGGACGCACAGGCGCTGATGCCAAATCTGCAACCTCGGGCGGCGGCTGCTGAGCCAGGTACCCTGCTCTCCAGCTTTCCTGCTCTGGTGGCCGGGGACCACTCCTGTACAGTTAGAGCCGGCCGGGGGAGAAGGGGCAGCTGCCCTGCCAAGAAGCTCATCACCCTCAAGGCAAACACCTCCAGCCCTCAGACCCCCGGGAGATTCAGAAGCGCTAGACGGTCCAGGGGCGCGCATCCTCACCTGTGCACCCCAGGGCCTGACGTGTACTCTGCGCATGCGCCACCCCTCCCTAAACTTTTGCGCCCCGCCAACGCACGCCCATTGTTCGCTCACAGGTTTCAGAGCTGCATCCCAGCAACAGGCCAAAGAGAGAGCACTCCGCATTTGGCCGAGTTGGCAGCTGAAGGAGAGTGCTCGGAGCCCAGCTCTCTATCCACGGACCGACCTCACCCAAGTTCTCTAGGAGCAGTTACTTAGGTAGGCCCTGCCCCTCACCCTCACACCGGGCACTGGGGGACCAGCACCTGCCAGGAGGGTTCGGCTGCCCCCAGCCCGCTCCCCGCGCCCACCGACTTCCCGTGGCCGGCCCGGGTCACCCAGCTGTCTATGGCCGGCTATCCACTCGCAGGCCAGCCCACAAGTGTCCAGTGACTCTGCATCTACGCTTTGCCACAGAGTCTCTGAGACCCCATTCTACCATCCCGCAGACGCTGCACTCCTTATGGGGATCCTTATCTCCATCTTCAGGCGAGGCCATCGGAAGAAGGCAGAGATGGGTGCTCGCAGCTCCACGACGTCCCGCAGCTCAGTGTCCGCAGTGCACACAGTCACTGTCAGTGTGGAACGGGGGCAGCCAGTGCCAGCCACGACACCCAGCTGTGTCCCGAACTACAGCACAGAGAAGACGGTGTTGAGGGCCCTGGGAGAGAGCGGGCAAGGGATGGCCAAGCAGGAGGAAGTCTCCACAGTCACAGGGAGGAACGAAGACCAGAGAAGCGGCCCCGATGACACCGGGGGCGCACGATCTGCATTTAGGCCCCTGGGGGGCTCTTTCTTCGTGCCCAGGCCTGGACCTCTGCAGAGAGACCTCCACGCCAAGAGGGCAGAAGACAGATCCACCAGGAATCTGTAGACCACTTGTATGAGCTCCTGCCCCCAAAGAAACGCCATCACGAGCTCATATAGCTCCACCCGAGGTTTCCTACCAGTGAAGAGAAGGAGGGGTCCCGCCATACCGCAAGGGCTGCCCCAGAAGTCTGCAAAGACAGGGAGCAAGGAGGGCCCTCCGTCGCCCTCTGCAGCTCCGGTGGTTTCCCAGAGGAAAAACCAGCCTGACAAAGATGCAGAGGCAACAAGAGGGCAGAAAGGGCCCTGGAGGAACGGCTCCCGCACATCTGACAGTCCCAGGCCCCGAAAACGCAGGATTCCTCTGCTGCCGCACAGGCAAGGGGAGCCTCTGAGGCTGCCCCCAGGCCCTGAGCTGGGTTTCCCTGTCGCCACTGAAGACCTAGACGCGGAGAAGGAAGCAGCGTTCCGGCGCATCAACAGTGCGCTGCGGGGTGAGACCTAGGCCACTGGGGGCCTGGGCGCCATGCAGTCTTCCTGTCCCTTTCTGCTGCCTGCTGCAGGGGCTGCTTCTCCGCAGAAAATGTTTCATAGTTATTTCTATTTTAGTATGATCATGGTACGTTAAAATGTATTAGTGCTTGCCCTGAACACTAAGGTCACTTGTAATTTTCTATATTGTTCTATATTTTTGTGACTAAAGGCATTACTTGGGGGAATTAAAAGAATATCTTGAAGTGATTTTGGCTTTTGATCTGCCACTAATTGCTATTTAACCTTAATTCAGGGGTCGGATTCTTTGACCCAAGGAAACAGAATAGTATAAAAAGAATGTGAGTGTCAGATGGTGGCAGTGATTAAGTATAGCAAGAGACGCCTTTGCAAAAGTTACCGTTGGTCCCAGAAGACTCTCACTTAGCTGTGTGACGCTGGGCAAGTCACTTCACCTAAATCTCTGAATTATAGGGCTGTGCTGATGATTTAAAAGTGACTGAGCACGGTGGACACTCGGAAATCCTGGGTTCTCAATAAAGCCACTGCCCTGCTCTTTGGTCCTTTGGAATTACTAGATTAGTAAAATTTATACTTGACAGTAATTTTAGCTTAAAGTTTATTTTGTCTATTTCATCTCAGCCTTTTGGCTAAGATCAAGTGTAGTATCTGTTCTTGTCAATTTAAATAGCAAGAGAAAAGAAAGGAAAATAACGGGCATGCCCCCACACTCTTCAGACAATAGGAGCCTCTTAACCTGTTCCTTTGTCCAGAGACACAGGCCATTTCTCAGTGAAGGCCTCTGCCATCACTGAGGTTGCAGGGGAGATGTGGTAACTGGGGAGAAAAAGACCAATGGGGATGACCCCCTCACTCCTCAACATCCAAGCCCCCCACTTTCTCACTTGTCTGGCTAGAAATAAAAGGTTGATCCCATGGTTTTAACTTTCAGCTGCTGCTGGACTTTGCGTGCCTTGCGTAAGCTGGGAGACAGAGGCAGGAAAAAAACCCACCATAATCACCCTGTTACGGGCTGTTATTCAACTGTGGACTTCCAGGCCCCATCTGCCTGTTAGCGTTCACTTCTTAGAGTCTCAAGTGCATGCTGTTTGTCCTCTATCTTGCCCCATGCGGCTCTCAAGCCCTCGTAATATGACCACATTTCTCGTGCCACATGTAAAGATTCTAACATTTTGCAGATACTGAAATAAAAATCTATTATTGAGGACTTCCGGGAAGATGGCGGAAGAGTAAGACGCGGAGATCACCTTCCTCTCCACAGATACACCAGAAATACATCTACGCGTGGAACAACTCCTACGGAGCACCTACTGAACGCTGGCAGAAGACCTCAGACCTCCCAAAAGGCAAGGAACCCCCCACGTACCTGGTTAGGGCAAAAGAAAAAACTAAACAGAGACAAAAGGATAGGAACGGGTCCTGCACCAGCGGGAGAGAGCTGTGAAGGAGGAAAAGTGTCCACACACTAGGAAGCCCCTTCGCGGGTGGAGACTTCAGGAGGCGGAGTGGGGGAGCTTGGGAGCCGCGGAGGAGAGCACAGCAACAGGGGTGCGGAGGGCAAAGCGGAGAGATTCCAGCGCAGAGGATCGGGCCAACCGGCACTCACCAGCCGAGAGGCTTGTCTGCTCACCCGCCGGGGCGGGCGGGGCTGGGAGCTGAGGCTCCGGCTTTTGTCGGAGCGCCGGGAGAGGACTGAGGTTGGCGGCGTGAACACAGCCTGCAGGGCGTTCGTGCGCCGCGGCTGGCCGGGAGAGAGTCCGGGGAGGGGTCTGGACCTGCCGAAGAGGCAAGAGACTTTTACGTCCCTCTTTGTTTCCTGGTGCACGAGGAGAGGGGATTAAGAACGCTGCTTGAGAGAGCTCCAGGGACGGGCGCGAGCCGCGGCTAAGAGTGCGGAGCCCAGAGACGGACATGGGACGCTAAGGCCGCTGCTGCCGCCGCCAGGAGGCCTGTGTGCGAACACAGGTCACTAGCCACACGCCCTTCCGGGGAGCCTGTGCAGCCCGCCACTGCCAGGGTCCCGGGATCCAGGTACGGCTCCCCCGGGAGAACGCACGGCGCGCCTCAGGCTGCAGCGTCACGCCGGCCTCTGCCGCTGCAGGCCCGCCCCGCACTCCGTGCCCCTCCCTACCCCCCGGCCTGGGTGAGCCAGAGCCTCCGAATCAGCGGCTCCTTTAACCCCGTCCTGTCTGAGCAAAGAACAGACGCCCTCCGGCAACCTACACGCACAGGAGGGGCCAAATCCAAAGCTGAGCCCCTGGGAACTGTGAGAACAAAGAAGAGAAAGGGAAATCTCTCCCAGCAGCCTCAGAAGCAGCGGATTAAAGCTCCACAATCAACTTGATATACCCTGCATCTGTGGAATACCTGAATAGACAACGAATCATCCCAAATTAAGGAGCCCTGTGGATGAAAGGCTCTTGGTGCTGCAGCCAGGAGTCAGTGCTGTGCCCCTGAGGTGGGAGAGCCAACTTCAGGACACTGGTCCACAAGAGACCTCCCAGCTGCACATAATATCAAACAGCAAAAATCTCCGAGAGATCTCCATCTCAACGCCAGCACCCAGCTTCACTCAACGACCAGCAAGCTACAGTGCTGGAGAGCCTATGCCAAACAACTAGCAAGACAGGAACACAACCCCACCCATTAGCAGAGAGGCTGCCCAAAATCATAATAAGTCTACAGACACCCCAAAACACACCACCAGACGTGGACCTGCCCACCAGAAAGACAAGATCCAGCCTCATCCACCAGAACACAGACACTAGTACCCTCCACCAGGAAGCCTACACAACCCACCGAACCAACCTTAGCCACTGGGGACAGACACAAAAAACAACAGGAACTACGAACCTTCAGCCTGCAAAAAAGGAGACCCCAAACACAGTAAGATAAGCAAAATGAAAAGACAGAAAAACACACAGCAGATGAAGGAGCAAGATAAAAACCCACCAGACCTAACAAATGAAGAGGAAATAGGCAGTCTACCTGAAAAAGAATTCAGAATAATGATAGTAAGGTTGATCCGAAATCTTGGAGATAGAATGGACAATAGAATGGACAAATTGCAAGAATCAGTTAACAAGGACCTAGAAGAACTAAAGATGAAACAAGCAACGATGAACAACACAATAAATGAAATTAAAAGTACTCTAGATGGGATCAATAGCAGAATAACTGAGGCAGAAGAACGGATAAGTGACCTGGAAGATAAAATAGTGGAAATAACTACTGCAGAGCAGAATAAAGAAAAAAGAATGAAAAGAACTGAGGACAGTCTCAGAGACCTCTGGGACAACATTAAACGCACCAACATTCGAATTATAGGGGTTCCAGAAGAAGAAGAGAAAAAGAAAGGGACTGAGAAAATATTTGAAGAGATTATAGTTGAAAACTTCCCTAATATGGGAAAGGAAATAGTTAATCAAGTCCAGGAAGCACAGAGAGTCCCATACAGGATAAATCCAAGGAGAAATACGCCAAGACACATATTAATCAAACTGTCAAAAATTAAATACAAAGAAAACATATTAAAAGCAGCAAGGGAAAAACAACAAATAACACACAAGGGAATCCCCATAAGGTTAACAGCTGATCTTTCAGCAGAAACTCTGCAAGCCAGAAGGGACTGGCAGGACATATTTAAAGTGATGAAGGAGAAAAACCTACAACCAAGATTACTCTACCCAGCAAGGATCTCATTCAGATTTGATAGAGAAATTAAAACCTTTACAGACAAGCAAAAGCTGAGAGAGTTCAGCACCACCAAACCAGCTTTACAACAAATACTAAAGGATCTTCTCTAGGCAAGAAACACAAGAGAAGGAAAAGACCTACAATAACAAACCTAAAACAATTAAGAAAATAGGAATAGGAACATACATATTGATAATTACCTTAAATGTAAATGGATTAAGTGCTCCCACCAAAAGACACAGACTGGGTGAATGGAAAAAAAAACAAGACCCATATATATGCTGTCTACAAGAGACCCACTTCAGACCTAGAGACACATACAGACTGAAAGTGAGGGGATGGAAAAAGATATTCCATGCAAATGGAAACCAAAAGAAGGCTGGAGTAGCAATTCTCATATCAGACAAAATTGACTTTAAAATAAAGACTATTAGAAGAGACAAAGAAGGACACTACATAATGATCAAGGGATCGATCCAAGAAGAAGATATAACAATTGTAAATATTTATGCACCCAACATAGGAGCACCTCAATACATAAGGCAAATACTAACAGCCATAAAAGGGGAAATCGACAGTAACACATTCATAGTAGGGGACTTTAACACCCCACTTTCACCAATGGACAGATCATCCAAAATGAAAATAAATAAGGAAACACAAGCTTTAAATGATACATGAAACAAGATGGACTTAACTGATACTTATAGGACATTCCATCCAAAAACAACAGAATACACATTTTTCTCAAGTGCTCATGGAACATTCTCCAGGATAGATCATATCTTGCGTCACAAATCAAGCCTTGGTAAATTAAGAAAATTGAAATTGTATCAAGTATCTTTTCCGACCACAACGCTTTGAGACTAGATATCAATTACAGGAAAAGATCTGTAAAAAATACAAACACATGGGGCTTCCCTGGTAGCGCAGTGGTTGAGAGTCCACCTGCCAATGCAGGGGACACGGGTTCGTGCCCCAGTCCAGGAAGATCCCACATGCCGTGGAGCGGCTGGGCCCGTGAGCCATGGCCACTGAGCCTGCGCATCCGGAGCCTGTGCTCTGCAAACAGAGAGGCCACAACAGTGAGAGGCCTGCGTACCGCAAAAACAAACAAACAAACAAAAAACCAAACACATGGAGGCTAAACAATACACTATTAATAACGAAGTGATCACTGAAGAAATCGAAGTGGAAATAAAAAAATACCTAGAAACAAATGACAATGGAGACATGATGACCCAAAACCTATGATGCAGCAAAAGCAGTTCTAAGAGGGAAGTTTATAGCAACACAATCCTACCTTAAGAAACAGGAAACATCTCGAATAAACAACCTAACCTTGCACCTAAAGCAATTAGAGAAAGAAGAACAAAAAAACCCCAAGGTTAGCAGAAGGAAAGAAATCATAAAGACCAGATCAGAAATAAATGAAAAAGAAATGAAGGAAATGATAGCAAAGATCAATAAAACTAAAAGCTGGTTCTTTGAAAAGATAAACAAAATTGATAAACCATTAGCCAGCCTCATCTAGAAAAAAAGGGAGAAGACTCAACTCAATAGAATTAGAAATGAAAAAAGAGAAGTAACAACTGACACTGCAGAAATCCAAAAGATCATGAGAGATTACTACAAGCAACTTTATGCCAATAAAATGGACAACCTGGAAGAAATGGACAAATTCTTAGAAATGCACAACCTGCAAAGACTGAATCAGGAAGAAATGGAAAATATGAACAGACCAATCACAAGCACTGAAGTTGAAACTGTAATTAAAAATCTTCCAGCAAACAAAAGCCCAGGACCAGATGGCTTCACAGGTGAATTCTATCAAACAGTTAGAGAAGAGCTAACACCTATCTTTCTCAAACTCTTCCAAAATATAGCAGAGGGAGGAACTCTCCCAAACTCATTCTACAAGGCCACCATCACCCTGATACCAAAACCAGACAAGGACGTCACAAAGAAAGAAAACTACAGGCCAATATCACTGATGAACATAGATGCAAAAATCCTCAAAAAAATACTAGCAAACAGAATCTAACAGCACATTAAAAGGATCATACACCATGATCAAGTGGGGTTTATTCCAGGAATGCCAGAATTCTTCAATATATGCAAATCAATCAATGTGATACACCATATTAACAAATTGAAGGAGAAAAGCCATATGGTCATCTCAATAGATGCAGAGAAAGCGTTCGACAAAATTCAACACCCATTTATGATAAAACCCTGCAGAAAGTAGGCATAGAGGGAAATTTCCTCAATATAATAAAGGTCATATATGACAAACCCACAGCCAACATACTCCTCAATCGTGAAAAACTGAAAGTATTTCCACTAAGATCAGGAACAAGACAAGGTTGCCCACTCTCACCACTCTTAATCAACATAGTTTTGGAAGTTTTAGCCACAGCAATCAGAGAAGAAAAGGAAATAAATGGAATCCAAATCGGAAAAGAAGAAGTAAAGCTGTCACTGTTTGCAGATGACATGATCCTATACATAGAGAATCCTAAAGATGCTACCAGAAAACTACTAGAGCTAATCAATGAATTTGGTAAAGTGGCAGGATACAAAATTAATGCACAGAAATCTCTGGCATTCCTATACACTAATGATGAAAAATCTGAATGTGAAATCAAGAAAACACTCCCATTTACCATTGCAACAAAAAGAATAAAATATCTAGGAATAAACCTACCTAAGGAGACAAAAGACCTGTATGCAGAAAATTATAAGACACTGATGAAAGAAATTAAAGATGATACAAATAGATGGAGAGATATACCATGTTCTTGGATTGGAAGAATCAACATTGTGAAAATGACTCTACTACCCAAAGCAATCTACAGATTCAGTGCAATCCCTATCAAATTACCACTGGCATTTTTCACAGAACTAGAACAAAAAATTTCACAATTTGTATGGAAACGCAAAAGACCCTGAATAGCCAAAGCAATCTTGAGAACGAAAAACAGAGCTGGAGGAATCAGGCTACCTGACTTCAGACTAACTACAAAGCTACAGTAATCAAGACAGTATGGTACTGGCACAGAAACAGAAATCAAGATCAATGGAACAGGATAGAAAGCCCAGAGATAAACCCACGCACTTATGGTCACCTTATCTTTGATAAAGGTGGCAGGAATGTACAGTGGAGAAAGGACAGCCTCTTCAATAAATGGTGCTGGGAAAACTGGACAGGTACATGTAAAAGTATGGGATTAGATCACTCCTTAACACCATACACAAAAATAAGCTCAAAATGGATTAAAGACCTAAATGTAAGGCCAGAAACTATCAAACTCTTAGAGGAAAACATAGGCAGAACACTCTATGACGTAAATCACAGCAAGATCCTTTTTGACCCACCTCCTAGAGAAATGGAAATAAAAACAAAAATAAACAAATGGGACCTAATGAAACTTCAAAGCTTTTGCACAGCAAAGGAAACCATAAACAAGACCAAAAGACAACCCTCAGAATCGGAGAAAATAGTTACAAATGAAGCAATTGACAAAGGATTAATCTCCAAAATTTACAAGCAGCTCATGCAGCTCAATAGCAAAAAAACAAACAACCCAATCCAAAAATGGGCAGAAGACCTAAATAGACATTTCTCCAAAGAAGATATACAGATTGCCAACAAACACATGCAAGAATGCTCAACATCATTAATCATTAGAGAAATGCAAATCAAAACTACAATGAGATATCATCTCACACCAGTCAGAATGACCATCATCAAAAAATCTACAAACAATAAATGCTGGAGAGGGTGTGGAGAAAAGGGAACACTCTTGCACTGTTGGTGGGAATGTGAATTGGTACAGCCACTATGGAGAACAGTATGGAGGTTCCTTAAAAAACTACAAATAGAACTACCATATGACCCAGCAATCCCACTACTGGGCATATACCCTGAGAACACCATAATTCAAAAAGAGTCATGTACCACAGTGTCCATTGCAGCTCTATTTACAATAGCCAGGACATGGAAGCAACCTAAGTGTCCATCAGCAGATGAATGGATAAAGAAGATGTGGCACTTATATGCGATGGAATATTAGCCATAAAAAGAAACGAAATTGAGCTATTTGTAATGAGGTGGATGGACCTAGAGTCTGTCATACAGAGTGAAGTAAGTCAGAAAGAGAAAGATAAATACTGTATGCTAACACATATATATGGAATTTAAGAAAAAAAAAATGTCATGAAGAACCTAGGGGTAAGACAGGAATAAAGACACAGACCTACTAGAGAATGCACTTGAGGATATGGGGAGGGAGAAGGGTAAGCTGTGACAAAGTGAGAGAGTGGCATGGACATATATACACTACCAAACGTAAAACAGATAGCTAGTGGGAAGCAGCCACATAGCACAGGGAGATCAGCTCGGTGCTTTGTGACTACTTAGTGGGGTGGGATATGGAGGGTGGGACGGAAGGAGATGCAAGAGGGAAGAGATAATGGGAACATATGTATATGTATAACTGATTCACTTTGTTATAAAGCAGAAAGTAACACACCATTGTAAAGTAATTATACTCCAATAAAGATGTAAAAAAAAAAAGATGTAGGAGAAAGAGAAAGGAAGGATCAGAATTATTATTATTTGAAGGTGATATCTACATAGAAAAAGCAAGCAGATTCATTAGACAAACCACTAGAATATTCAATCTAATTGTTTTGCTATAGATAAATATTTATTTATATACAGCAATTTCACAATCCAACAATGACATTATAAAATGCAATAGAAATGCAACCCCATTTGTAAAGGCCACAAAGATATTAGAGTATATAGGAATAAAGTTAATTTTTAAAACTGAGGGAGATACATATTGAAAACATAACTAAACATTACTGAAAGATAGAAAAGGAGAATAATGGGGTAGATATACAATGTTTACAGATGGCATGACATATCACAAAACTGTGATTCTTTCCCAAATTAAACTTAAGTTCAACAGAAATGCATGCATGCTTTCATGCAAGGGGTGTGTGTGTGTGTGTGTGTGTGTGTGTGTGTGTGTGTGTGTGTGTGTGTTGTGTAGTTTAAGCTACAGGATCAAGAATGTGACTGACAACTGTTTGCTAAAGGGATTAGGCATGTGACTCATGGATCCAATCAACTATCTCAGTAGAAACCAGGAATAAAGTTGTCATTGTCCAGGAAAGATGTATAAAGGTCCCTCTTGTTTGATGATTTGGACTCCTATGAATTTCATAGGAAACCAACAAGATTTTTGTGAATGTTCTATCAGCAGAAATACTGACAGGTTGGACTAAAGGAGACAGAAACAGGATAAAATAAAGAAGACTGTCAGATTTCTAGGATTCCAGAGGCAAGAAATGGGCCAACAGAGCTATCTGTCTAGGAATACATGTTATCCTACAAGAAAATGGAAGACTGATCGTATTGGTGGTTCAGAGTTTGACAAGCTGCCATTGCCACCAGGGTCCAGAGAGCACAGGCCCAGGGGGTGAGGTAATCTACTTTTCTGTGACCAGGAGGGCAGTACATAATCAGAGCAGGTTATTCTCAAGACTTAAAATCTAATGGAATTTGTTCTGTCAGGTTTCATACTTGCTTGGGACAAGTGATTATTTGTTTCCATCTGATTTTTCTCCTTTTGAATGGGAATGTCTATCCTATGCCTGTCCCACCATTATATTTTGGAAGTACATAACCTGATGTTCAGTTTCACATGTTCACAGCTGGACAGGAATTTTGCCTCAAGATGAATTATTCCTCAAGTCTCACCCATACCTGATTTAGATGATGTATTTTTTTTGTCCGTACCGCACAGCTTGCAGGATCTTAGTTTCCCAACCAGGGATTGAACACAGGCCTTTGACAGTGAAAGCCCAGAGTCCTAACCTCTGGACTGCCAGGGAATTCTAGATGATAATCAGATGAGCTTGGATAGTGGAATGGGTGAAGACCTTTAGGGAGGTTGGGATACAGTGAATGTATTTTACATGTGAAAAGAACATGAATTTGGAGAGCCAGAGAGAGCACGCTTATGAGTTTGTGTCCGCCAAAATTTATATATTGAAGGCCTATCTCCCAGTACCCCAGAATGTGACCTTATTTGGAAATAGCATTATTGCAGTTGTAATTAGTTAAGATGAGGACATACGAGAGTAGGGTGGGCCTCCTCCATTTCTACAAATATTCCTATAAAGTTTCATCACTGGAAAAGCTCCACTGGCTGCTAGCGACACATCAGTTCTGAGAGTGAGTGTTACCATTTGAACCTGACTAAACATTTTGCTATTACAAATTGTATTAGTTTACTAGTACTGCCATAACAAAGTGTCACAAACTGCGTGGTCTAAATAATAGAAATGCACTATCTCACAGTTCTGGAGGTTAGACATCTGAGACCGGGATGTCAGCCAGGTTGATTCCTTCTGAGAGCTATGAGGAAGAATCTGCTCCATGTCTCTGTCTCTGTCTCTGTCTCTGTCTCTGTCTCTGTCTCTGTCTCTCAGGTGGTTTGCTGAAAATCCTTGGCATTCCTCGGTTTGTAGAGTTCTGTCTTCATCTGCACATGATGTTTTCCCTGTGTTTATGTCTGTGTCCAAATTTTACCCTTTTACAAGGATACCAGACATATTGAATTAGGGCCCATCCTACTCCAGCATGTTCCCACCTTAACTAATTACATCTATAAAGATCCTCTTTCCAAATAGAGTCACATTCTGAGTTACTGAAGGTTGGGGTTTCAACATATGAATTGAGACAGGTTGTGGGTCGAGGGAACACAATGTAACTGCAAACTAAAGAATGTCACTCGCCACTGGTTCTACAAGAATTAAGTCATTAGCCACTGTAGTGGCTGACCTTCAATACAACTTGAAAGAAATTCAGGGCAGAGATCAGGAATGAGGCACTCTGGGAAAACTGGCAGAACAAGCCTTCAGATAGTTAGTTATTTTCAGGAGAAAATTTTATGAACCCAAATTCTTGCATCTTCCCAGACTTAGAAAAACACTAAAACCACTAAGATATTTGTTCTCGGCAACTAGCAACAATCTTCTACTGAGATGTGTGATTGATTACAAGTACCCTTTAGCAAAATCATATTTATGTGGGCCTCCCCTGTTACCTCTTCAGAACAGTTTCTCAGAGCAATCTTAGAGGCTCTCTCCCAGGCTATAGACCTCAGTAAGACACTGAATAAATTACACTCACAGTTGTTGCGTTGTGCATTTTCATTCAAGTCGACATAATCCATAATAGAAGGAAAGCAAACACAAGGGAGGTGTAATAAGCTGGCCCCTACAGTAAGTTACAGGGTCTCAGTCCTAGCAAGGCCTTCTGAAAAGCATGTAGAATGTATCACTGAAAGGAAGAGGAAACCTTCATAGTGGTCTCCACCTCTGTTGCTCAAGGGCATTAGCTTTGCTGTATTGGAAGGCTGGGCAGCATGGGGCTGTTCAGCAAATGTCCCATGGAGTATCAGAGAAGCCTCATGGCTGAAAGGCAAAGAAAGATAGGTGATACCTCTGACTTGACATACTATCATATTGCCTCTGTGTGCAGCCGGTGAGCACAACAATGGCTGGAGTGAAATGTGAACCAGAACTGGGCACAAGAGGTTTCAAGCTGGAGCTAATATTTTATCTTTACGACAATGCTCAAAAGTTTTACATTTTATAGTTTATCAACCTTTCCTTTATACTTTGTGTATTTTATATTTATTTCAAGAAGCACATTACCTAAACTTACACGTTTTGCTCTATTTTCTTCTAAAGTGTTTATACTTTTTTCCCTGAAGAAAACAATGTGCTTTTATTGTGACTGCATTCTGTGAATTTAATGATCTGTGTCAATGTGCTTATGTCATGTAATGCACTTTCCTGTCATTCTGTTTCTCCCCCAGCTTCATTGAGTTATAACTGACAAAAATTAGATAGATAGATAGGTAGAAAACAATGTGATGTTTTGGTATAAGTATACACTGTGAAACAATCATCTCAATCAAGCTAATTAACATATCTATTGTCTCACATAGCTGCACTTTTCCTTTTGTGTGTGTGTGTGTGGTGAGAAGACTTAAGATCTACCCACTTAGCAAACTTCAATTATACAATACAGTATTGTTAACTATAGTCACATTGCTGTACATGTAGCTTTACTTTTAAAATGTGTCTTCTGGGTTCGAGCCCTGGTCTGGGAAGATCCCACATGCCGCGGAGCAACTAAGCCCGTGAGCCACAACTACTAAGCCTGCGCGTCTGGAGCCTGTGCTCTGCAACAGGAGAGGCCGTGACAGTGAGAGGCCCGCGCACCGTGATGAAGAGTGGCCCCCGGTCGCCACAACAGGAGAAAGCCCTCGCACAGAAACGAAGACCCAACACAGCCAAAATAAATAAATAAATAAAATAATAATATAATATAATATAATAATATAATATAATATAATATAATATAATATAATATAATATATAATATATGTTATATATATTATATATATATATTATATATATATTATATTATATATAATATAATATAATATAATATAATTATAATATAATAATATAATATTATAATATTATATATAATAAATATTATTAAATAATAATATTTAATAAAATAAATAAAAGTAAAACCTTTAAAAAAAATGTGTCTTCATTACTTTTGGAATTTATTTGTATGATATAAGGCAGAAATACAATGTTACCATGTGCATGGCTGTTTGTCCCAGCCAGGTTGACTAGTTCTTCCTTTCCTCAACATTTTCAATATCACAAATTACATTTCCATGCATGCCTATGCCTGTGCATGAACTCTATCCTGCCCATACTACATCAATCAGTTTTATAGCTTTTTAATATCTAGTGTGGCAAGTTTCCTACGTTGTCAAATTTTTTCTGGATATTTTTTGATCCCTATTTTTCTTATACATTTAAGAAATTATCTTACTCAGTTCTGTGAAAATCCCTGTCAGTATATTAATGACAATTGCATTGATTTTTAGTTTGAGGGGAGGAATAGATAGCATTGTCATGCCTTTGAAATTTCCCATCCGTGAATATGACATATATCTCCATCTCTCCATTCATTCAGGTCCTCTTTTGTATGGTTTTTTTACAACTTTTAATTTTTAAGAGATTCACTCCAGGTAAATATTGACTGAAAGAAAAACACACAAGTTAAATTTTATTCAGGGTCTTACTGAAGACTATAGCCCAGGAGACAGCCTCTCAGATAGTTCTCAGGAACTGCTCCAAAGAAGTAGGGGAAGAAGCCAGTATATATGTGATTTTTTTTTTTGGCTAGGGAATGCATGTAGTCAAGTATACATCTTGGTAAAAGATTACTGCTAGTCATAAAGAACAGATATCTCAAGTTAATGATTAACATGCTTTTCTATCTATGAGAAGATGAAAGAAACTGGGTTTATTAAAACTCTTCCTGAGCTACATCTAACTATCTAAGGAACCTGTTTGTCCAAAGCACAGAGCATCCTGTTGTCATCTTTAATTTCCTCTGTCTGAAACACAGAGTGCACTGTTGGTCAGTGACTGTAGTGGGTAAATCTTTGTAGACTTGGATGGTGAGAAAAATGCTCTTTGCTCTTCTTTTGTTTGCATACTTAATAACTCTTATTGCTACGATTAATGGAATTTTAAAAAATAAATTTATTCATTTATTTTTGGCTACATTGGGTCTTCGTTGCTGTTCATGGGCTTTCTCTAGCTGTGACGAGCAGGGGCTACTCTTCATTGCAGTGTGTGAGCTTCTCATTGTGGTGGCTTCTCTTGTTGCAGAGCACAGGCTCTAGGTGCACGGGCTTCAGTAGTTGTGGTGCACGGGCTTAGCTGCTCCGCAGCATGTGGGATCTTCCCAGACGAGAGCTTGAAACCATGTCCCCTGCATTAGTGGGTGGATTCTTAACCACTGCACCAGCAAGGAAGTCCCTTGATTAATAGGATTTTATTATATTTTAAATTGCAAGTGCTTAGAAATACTGCTGTTTTGATTATTTAAACCTTTTATTTGGAAATATGTCATATGTACATAAAAGATGCAAGACTAAGAACAGTCTAAAGAATAATTTCATAACCCTCCCACCCCAAGATTTACCCATTGTCAACACTGACATTGACATTCTTGAAGAATATAGTCCCCTCCCCCTTTTAATAGAACTTCCTCATTTGGAGTTTGTCTGGTGTTTGCTGATGATTAAATTCCAGGTTCTCAAACAGAAACACACAGTAGTGATATTGGTTCCATCTCAAGTCATCTCACCTGAAAGCAGACATCCACCTGCCCTCACTGATATTTTTTATTTGATGGTCAGGTACTGTCCAATTTCTGCCCTTTATATAGTTACTATTTTTCTTTTGCAACTGATTAGCCAGCTGTAAAAAGATAATTTCAGACTACACAAGAATACTGCTTATCATTTAAATTTCCTATTAGGTTTTACCACCCATTGCTGCTTCATGTCTCACCCAATTTTAATTGTGATGGTTGCAACGAATGATTTCTTTCCAACTGCACGTGTTGATGTTTGTATATTGATTTTCTGTCCATCAACTTTACTTATTTTTTAGTTCTACTAGTGTGGAAAACCTCATGGAATTTTCCAAATTAATAGTTATATTGTGGGGTATTTATCTATTAAGATATTCCTCTTGACCACTGAAAGGTATACTCTTAATCCAGTTTTGAGATCTTAATGAACAGAAATTTTTCTTCTGTCTTTCCAGCTTAGCTGTGTTTTTCTCATTATGTTTTATCCTGCACGTCAAGGTGTTTGTGGCAGAGAGGCAGTCTGCAATATCTCACTTCACTAAGATGCAAAAAAGCAAATATAGAGATCAGAGTTACTCAAAAGTGCTAGTCCTAGACTAGAAAAAGAATTTGCACCAGAATATAAATCACATACTGCTTCCCTTACTGAAAAAGTCTTATCATGAAAAAAGTCAGCTCATCTAAAAAGCATACTTAGTAATTCGATTGATTTACATTCTTGCAAAATCTCCTTACATCAACCATAGAAAACCAAAGAAAACCATACGCTATACTTTGACAAGCAGAGGTCTAGATGACTCATTTGAAAAAGGAAGTGGTATTTCCATCCTGAAAAATTCCATGTGGTTTAAGAGTTGCTCCATGTGTGGAGAAGCAATCATTCAATATATATTAATGATTTAATGCTATGTGAAGTGTGGTAGATGAAATGCTCCTGGAATGTGATAAATCCAAGATAAGTTCTTATAACTGAAGGCAAAATGCATTTTCTACGTAATACTTCTATTTATGAATATAGGCTCCCTCTACTCTAAAACTTTCTTTTGCATGATTTCAACCTCCTGTCCTACCAGAGCTGAAATTTCAACCATCAGAGTTAGGATAAGACATTTTTTTTTTCCTTATTCATTACAATTGAATCGTTTGGCAAAGAGATTTTTTAATACATGAAGAAATTTAATTTATCTTTAGTAGTTTAGATAAATAAGTAAAAAGATTTCTAGGCACCCTCTCTTAAAATTAAGGAAAGGAAACAAATTAACTCAATAAATACAATAAAGTTTTTCTATTTTCCAAATTTTCAACCAGCTACAATACAATAAAATGAATTATTTTATTAGAAAATATAACTGTTCAAAGATTAAAAATAAATAAGTTGCCGCCACAAAATTGCAACATAATATACAGTTAACTCATTCTGTTCCGGTCAGTTAAGAGAAAGATGGCAGGAGGAATGATACAGTCAAAAGTAACCAAAAAGGGGGCGGGGCAAGATATGAGGGAAAGGAGAGCTAGAGCAAAAAGAGAAAAAGAAAGAAAAAGTGCTTTATTGAATGAGTTAGTTACATGAGGTCACCAAGAGGAACACATCCTCTGACTGAGGCACTATGGTGAGACCTGTGTTGTTTGATGACTTTATTGCCCTGGTGTCTTCAACCCAGAGGTAAAGGAGATGCTCACATCCTCTAGGCAAAGGCACCATCAGCAAGCTTCCACTCTTCCTCACTGGACCAGAAGAATCACAGTGTGGTGGTCTTAACCCTGCTGGAGGAGTATTCACTACCACTTATCCACACCTAGATGGCAGGGGAGGCAAAGAACCTTGGCGTCTGGCAGCCCTGCTTCCACCACTACCGAGCAGGCTCAAAGACAATGGTCAACTCAGGCTTTTCTTCTTGAAGTGTTTCTAACGCACGTTTTGTATCGTAATTGAAATACATTCCACACAACCTGTAAAAGTAAATAGAGAAGCTTTGGATTGTACTCTTCAAATAAACACTTTCAGTTTTTGGCTTTAAAAATCTCATCTCCTCACTTAGCCTCACACGTCTAAGCTTTCCAATGCTGCACTTCATGCCTAATGTGGTTTCTGTGATATTCAATATTTTTAACCTTCGAGTTAAAAGCCCTATGTTAAAGCCCTAACCCTCAATGTGATGGTATTTGGATATGAGGTTTTTGGGAGGTAATGAGGGTTAGATGAGGTCATGGGGGTGGGTCCTCATGATGGGATTAGTGCCCTTATAATAAGAGATACCACAGCACACACTCTCTGTCTATCTCTGTCTATCTCTCTCTCTCTCTCTCTCTCTCTCTCTGTGTGTGTACACAGGAGGACACAACAAGCCCAGAAGAGAGCTCTCATCAGAAACCAAATCAGCCAGCACCATGATCCTGGGTGTTCCAGCTGCCAGAACTGTGAGAAATAAATGTCTATGATTTGTTTAAGGCACCTAGTCTATGCTATTTTGTTATGGCAACCTGAGCTCACAAGACAGGTTGACTGCATTCATGGATTCCCCAGTCTATTTTGAGCCTGTCTCTTATCTCCAGAGTGTCCTTCAGGGCTAGGTCAATTAGCCCACATACAGCAATGTCCCCAGCTTCATCCTGACCAATAATTCCTTTTGTTCCTATTTCTCTTAGCTCTAGAAATGGCTTTTCTTGCAAGAAACATGCTCCACTCTGTCCACACAAGGATACAACGCTGATCTGAACTACTGTTTATTCAAACCTGTATTCCAATTGGTTCTCAGCCTTGAGGCCATGGACAAGGACACAAATTTCTGGGCTAACAGAATTTATAAACTAGGGGTAAGATATAGATAATAAATAAACAAGAAAATGATATAGCATGTATTATGATGGTCAACGCTATGGAGGAAAATAAGCAGAGAAGAGGAAAGGCATGCTGGGCTGTTATTTTCAGTAGGATGGGTACAGTCAGACTCACAGAGAAAACCCTGAGCAGAGAATTTAATGATGCACAGGAATAAGGCATGTGGATATCAAAGGGGGGAAGTTCCAGGCAGAGGGAACTGCAAGTGCATAGTTTCGGAGGTGACAGTGTTTTTCGAAATAGCAACGAAACCAGTGTGCGTGGAGCAGAAGGAACTAGCGTTAGAAGATGACTTTGCAAAAACAGCAGGAGCCAGATCACATGGGGCCTTAGACACTGCCATGAGTTTGTGGCTCTTACTTTGTGATAGAAGCATGTTGGTCGGAGTGATATGCTCTGATGTTTTAGCTACACCCTCCATCTGCAATGGTAGATGCAGAGTAGCCTGACAGAATGCTACCAGGACGGTCCAGACAAGAGGTGACAATGGTTTGAACTAGGGTAGGAGCCATGAAGCTGGCAAAAGTGGTCAATGAGTGGGCATGCTGTGAAAGCAGAGTTAACAGGACATGCCAGTGGATTGGATATGTGCATAAGGAAAAAGATGTGTCAAAGCTGACACCAGGATTGTTTTGACCTGAACAATTCAGACTGAGTTACCATTGACTGAGAGAGGGAAGAAGCAGATTTTAGACAGAAGGGAACAGCACAGGTTTGGATTTGGACATGTGAAATTTGGGAGGCTTATTAGACATCCAAGTAGAAAGGTGAGACAAGCATTTGAACATGGAATTCATGGAGATATGAACTGGGGGGAGGGGAACAGCACATATATGATAAAACCAGAAGACTAGACTATGATGTAAACAAGGGAGAAAGTGTAAAGGAGAAAACTTAACCCAGTGATTGAGTCCTGGGGATTCAGTATGTAAAGGTCAGAATGATGAAGGGATGCCAGAGGAGACTGAGCAGAAACAGCCAATGTAGTAGGAGAAAATCCAGAGGAAAGTGTGTTGACCCTAAAACCAAGTGAAAGAAATGTCTTTAGTGGAGACTGTGATCGTCAGAGCTGACAGAACTTATGAAACTAATTAGGAAGCTTTTACTAGCAAGGTAATGTGTACCTCAGTGGTATCATTGATGATGGAAAGGAGCCAACGGTCCCAACACCCTGAAGACAGGCCAAAGTTTATGGAATTTCTAATCTTGATGTTTCTGGAGCACTTTCTATTTAGAAATTCTCCGAAACAAGACCAACAACACCCCTACTATGCAAGGACCTTTGCAATAAGGATGACCCATGGACAGGTCTAGTTCTACAAAGTATGATACCTTGCACAGAAATACAATTCCCTTTGGCTATTTTTCATTGGGACTTGTGTTTCTTTCAGGAATATGGATGAAAGGTCTTTTCACACCCAGATGAACCTTGATTATTCTAAATGTCTGGATGAAATTGAATACATAGTTCATGACTCAATTATTGTATACATATATAAATCTGCAACTGGCCCAGGCCCAACCTCACCCAGAGTGCAAATGAAACCAACTTGGATTTTGCAAACTGGCCAACTTTTCCTTAGCAATAGGAGCCCTGCCACACAAATCTCTACAGAGCACACTTACTTCAGGCATTTCAGGAGGCAGCCCTGCTGTTTCAGCACTTCACAGAGTAGCATGACCCCCAGATCACCCAGGTCATTGTTGCCTAGGCTCAACTTTCGCAGGCTCTGGTTAGAAGTCAGAAGTGTGGAAAGACCCCAGCAGCAGTGTGACGTGAGGCTGCAGTTGTCTAATCTGCAAGAAAGAAGGTGATTTCAAGAAAATGTCCCCTTAAATTATCCTCCGCAGGTCTTCCAGGTCTTAGCCTGCAATATTTCAAATGCAGGAAAGGCTCAGGATTAACAAGCTTGGAACTGTCTTATGTGCCAAGGGTTATCATACTCTCCTCTTCAGATGAGAATATTTTTTCCAGTCTACTGGATTTTGTAGTTCAAATGATTAACAGCAGTTTATGAAATGATTTTTCCCAAATTCTGTGTCTCCCCCCAGATTTTCCTAAAACACTAGTGCCATACCACCCCCACTCTTTTGTGGTAGAGGGATTTATGGTGAAAGGAACTTCAGTATTTACCTTTACACCATCTAAAAGTACAGGTCCTCCTAGTCCCATAATCCTGTAAGAAGCCAAGCCCTAGGAAGACTCTCAGCTATAGATGATCTCATCAACATTCCCCTCAACTATCCCCTTCCCTGTAGCCACCATGCATTCCCATTACTGTAATAAGCTCAGAGACTTACTCCAACACCTGAAGCTTGCAGTGGGCATGTAAGAGTCCCTTACAGAGTAGCTTGACCCCCACGTCTCCAAGAGCATTGCCCCGTAGGTAAAGGTGTGTGAGATTCTTGTTTGTGCTGAGCACCGAGCACAGAGGTACACAACCACCTGACGTAATGCCAGAATTCACCAACCTGTAGAAGGAACAGGGAGAAGAATCCTCAGTGCCCAGACTTCCTTGAACATTGCACAGCTGTCTCAACACAGGAACTTCATTTTATCTGAAAAGCTTCATGCTTCAAGTTAAAGGCCAGCATCTTGGATATAATCTGAGGAGAGCAAGACTCTCTATCTCTTGCCCCATAAGAGAGACAAATGATTTCTTAGCAGATGCTTTCCTGGGATCAGCAGGAGAGACAGAGCAAAAGCAATTCCCTCCACATTCCTCCTTCTTACACGTATTCCCTCTGACCATACATGTTCCTCACTACCACTTCTTCCAGAAAGACATCCCAGATTGTCTCTTACTAATAATTCTCATTATTATTATATTAACACTGCAGAGGCCTACCTTATTTGATTCTTATACCAACCAAGCAAGGTGGCAGTGCAGCTGTAACTATTGAATATTTTCTACAGATTAGAAAGCTGAAGCTCATCAAATCATGTGTTGCTTTTAAGGTCAAAGAGAGAGTATTTGGTAGAGAGGGGACCCAGACTTACACCTTCTAGAGCCATCCCCTGCTCTATTGGCCCTTCTGTCCATTGCATACTAACTTCTGCCTTTTAAATGGCCTCTCAGAGTACAAAGCCCTAGGTTTGCATTATTTGCAGTGGAACTAAGATTTTTGATGTACTACTCTTGGGTCAAGTTGAGAATATACTATCACCTAACAAGAGCATAAGGGCTCTGAAATGGAGAGCTGTGTCACTCCTGCCTAGAAGCTCAGAGAGTAATATACAGTATACAGAAAGTCACATGTGCTAAGCCTTCAACAAAGCTTTGATTTAAGAATATCTCATGTGGTCACATTTCCTTCTGAACAATGACATGTTTTTAAGTTCCAAGGTGCCTTAGAATCAGAAAAAATAGAAATACAGAAAGAAGTGGTTCAGACAGCATAGCATGAACAGATGACCAAAAGGAAACAGAAATAATTATCCATCCGCTAGTCTCCATCTTCCCAGTCGAGAATGAATCAAAACAAAAAAGACTGAGTAAGCAAGACAAAGAGGGAAACGAAGTCCAAGAGGGATGAACAAAAACAACTGAGTGGGTTATAGTAAGTTTTCTTTCTAGCTAAGGAGAATGTTATCAGAGGATCTTCAGTGAACATGCAGAAGGGATTTTCAGGATTTCTGGCTGTCATAGACTGAATGTTTGTAGTCCCCCCTCCTCCAAATTTCATATGTTGAAATCTTAACTCTCAATGTGATGGTATGATTGGGTTGGCCACAAAGTTCATTTGGGTTCTTCTGTAACATCTTATGGAAAAATCCGAAAGAACTTTTTGGCCAATCCAATGGAATGTGGGGGCTTTAAGACGTGATTAGATCTTGAGGGTAGAATCCTCATGATGGGATTAGTGCCCTTTTAAAAGAGACCCCAGTGAGCTGCCTCCCCACTATCACCATGTGAGAACACAGTAAGAGTGGCTGTATGCAAGCCAAGAATAGAGTCCTCACCAGGAACCAGGTGATCTACAGGCACCTTGGTCTTGGATTTCCAGCCACCAGAACTGTGAGAAATAAATGTTTGTTGTTTGAGCCACCTAGTCTATGGTATTTTTGTTACTGCAGCCCAAACAGACTAAGACACTGGCAAAGATGAAGACCATTCCAGAAGACTAGAGATGGTCCTCAAAAAGGAAAAGAAAGAATATTTTGAAAGTTACAGAATAGTAAGATTTACTACTATTTCCAGAAAAGGGCTAAAAAGTATTAGGAACAGCTGTTTGAGGAGAAGTGAAGTGGCAGCAATTACAAGTAGATAGGGTGGTTTTGTTAAGAATAAGTCACATCAGGATTATCAAAATGTTGGTAACCACTGAGACTGAGTGATGGGTACATAGAGTACATAATGAAATGTTTAGAAAATCAAACAACCAATCCCTACCAACCAAACCACTAGATTAGAAGAATGTAACCAACATCATATATCTTGGTTTCACCCAATCCATTCGACTCAGATCTACATTTACTGAACATAGATGTCTTTCCATGTACTATCTTGTTACTGATTTTTTTTTTAATTTACTAATGATATGTCTTATGTCACGAAAATGTCTCACAAAGAAAATTGAGGAAGAAGATTTAACATTTATTATCTACTAACTGCTTGGCTGTGTGATGATGACTTTAAATAGGATTACTTCATTGAATTATTACAAAACCAAGATGCACGTGTTGTTTTTATATCTATTTCTAAATAGAAAAACTGAGGCTCAGAGAAATCAGTTGAAGAATAAGAAGGAGTTTTCTAGATGGTCAGTAGGAATGGGAGAGTAAGGGTAACCCTCAGGCAAAAGGAAAATGGTATACAAGGGTGAGGAAGGGTGAAAGAGTGGGCCAGGTTCTTAGAACTAAAACTTCAGTATGACTCAAAAGAGTGAAAGGTGTGGTAGGCAAGAGGGAAGAAGCAGCAATCTAGGGCTGATCAGGGATAGCCTTGTGTGCCAAGCTAAGATATACCAAATTTACCCTGATTTCAAAGAAGAACGTTTGAAGGTTTTTTGAGCGAAAACCCAGTATTATCAAATTTGCATTTCAGAAAATTCTCTCTGTTGTTATGTAAAAGGAAGATGAGAGGCAGAGGAAATTGAAAGTAAACACAAGATTAGAATTAGCCTCTGTTTACTTGTCGGCTCTCTGGAAAGTCCCACTATTCAACAAGGCAGAATAGAGAGGACAAGAAAAAGGAGAGGGGTGGGAAAAAAGTTACAAGAAATAAAGAATTTTGCAAATGCTTAGTGTGTGATGCTTGTGTAATATTGTGGAAGGGGCAGGGGCAATATGCAGCCAGAGAGAAAGACCTAAAGTTCAAGAAAAGAAATGTTGGCTATACCTAACAAAATATAAAATGCCTCAAAGTTTTGCCTCATTAATTCCACTTGTAGGTATCTGTCTGAAAACAAATACACACACATAAAGTTGTATATATAAATATGCTTGCTGCAGAGTTATTTGTAATAGTGAAAAAGTAGAAACTCATCCAAAGGTTCATTATTCAATGAGCAGCTAAATATATTACCATAATGTATAGTATAGAGCATTATGCCAAAATCTGTAGATCTGTATATACCAGCATGGCCATGTGTCCACAATAAATGAAAAAAGTAAATCATGGAAAAATGGTCTCATAATGATTCCAGTTTGGATAGACAGAGTGTTTGGGGTTGAATCATGTCCTCCAACATTTCATATGTTGAAGTCTTATCCCCCAGTACTTCAGAATATGACCTTATTTAGAAGTAGGGTCATCGAAGATGTAATTAGTTAAAATGAGGTCATTAAGGTAAGCCCTAACCCAATATGACTGATATTCTTATAAAAGGGAGATATTTAAACTCAAAGATAGACACACACCAACACAGTGAGAACACCATGTGCAGATGAAGGCTAAGACTGAGGTGATACATCTACAAGCCAAGGAGTGTCAAAGATTGCCGGTAAACCACCAGAATCGGGAAGAGAAGTATGGAACATATTCTTCCTCACAGCTGTCAGAGGAACAAATCCTGCCGACACCTTGATCTTGGGCTTTTAGCCTCCATTACTAAGACAAAATAAATTTTGTTTGGAACATTTTAACAATAGCAGAACATTCTTCTCAAGTGCACATGAAACATTTTCTAGGATAGATCATATGTTAAGCCACAAAACAAGTCTTAGCAAATTCAAGAAGATTGAAATTATACCAAGTATCTTCTCAGACCACAATGGTATGAAACTAGAAATCAATAACAGGAGGATAATTGAAAAACTCAAAAATACATGAAAATTAAACAATGCTCTTCTGAACAACCAATGGGTCAAAGAAAAATTATAGGGGCAATAAAATATCTTGAGTCAAAAAAAAATTAAAAACAACATACCAAAACTTATAGGATGCAGGAAAATCATTTCTAATGGGAAAGTTTCTAGCCATAAATGCATACATCAAGAAAATTGAAAGATCTTAATTAAACAACTAACTCTACACCTCAAGGAACTAGAAAAAGAGGAATAAACAAAGCCCAAAGTTAACAAAAGGAAGGAAATAAAAGATTACAGCAGGGCTTCCCTGGTGGTGCAGTGGTTGAGAGTCCACCTGCCGATGCAGGGGACATGGGTTTGTGCCCCAGTCTGGGAAGATCCCACATGCCATGGAGCAGCTGGGCCTGTGAGCCATGGCCACTGAGCCCATGCGTCTGGAGCCTGTGCTCCGCAATGGGAGAGGCCACAACAGTGAGGGGTCCACATACCACAAAAAAAAAAAAAAAAAAAAAAAAAAGACTACAGCAGAAATAAGTAAAATAAAAAGTAGAAAAATAATAGAAAAAAATAACAAACTAAGAATTGGACCTTTGAAAAGATAAAATTTACAAACCTTTAGCTAGAAACCTCCCCCCCCCCAAAAAAAAGGAGAGAGAGAAAGAAAACACAAATCAATAAAATTATAACCCAAAGAGGAGACATTAAAACTGATATCACAAAAATACAAAAGATCATAAGAACTGCTATAAAAAACTATAACAAACTGGACAACCTAGAAGAAATGGAAAAATTCTTAGAAACATACAAGCTACCAAGACTGAATCAGGAAGAAAAAGAAAATCTAACTGGATTAATTACTAGTAAGGAGATTGAATCAGAAATAAAAAAAAAAACTCTGAGCAAAAGAAAGGTCCAGGACCAGATGGCTTCACTACTGAATTTTATTAAACATTTAAAGAAGAATTAACACCAATTCTCCACAGACTTTTCCAAACCTCAAAAAGGAGGGAGCACTCCCTAACTCATTTTATGAGGCCAGCATTACCTTGATATCAGATAAGACACTATAAGAAAAGAAAACCAGAGACCAATTTCCTTGATGAATATAGATGTAAAAATTCTCAACAAAATACTAGTAAACTGAATTCAGCAGCACGTTATAAGAATCATGCAGGACTTCCCTGGTGGTCCAGTGGTTAAGAATCTGCCTGCCAATGCAGGGGACACGGGTTCAATCCCTGGTCCAGGAAGATCTCACATGCCGCGGGGCAACTAAGCCCGTGCACCACGACTACTGAGCCTGTGCTCTAAAGCCTGCGAGCTGCAACTACTGAGACCATGTGCCACAACTACTGAAGCCTGTGTGCCTAGAGCCTGTGCTCTGCAATAAGAGAAGCTACTACAATGAGAAGCCCATGCACTGCAATGAAGAGTAACCCCTGCTCACTGCAACTAGAGAAAGCCCATGCGCAGCAATGAACACCCAGCACAGCCAAAAAAAAAAAAAAAAAAAGAATCATGCAATATGATCAAGTGGAATTTATCTCTGGGATGTAAGGATAGTTCAACATATGCAAATCCATCAATGTGATACATCACATTAATAAAATGAAATAAAAAATCACATGACCACCTCAGTAGATGCAGAAAAAGCATTTGACAAAATTCAACATCTGTTCATGATAAAAACCCTTAACAAATTAGGTATAGAAGGAACATACCCCATCATAATAAAGGCCATATATTACAAGCCCACAATTAACATCATACTCAACAGTGAAATTTTGAAAGATTTTCTCTATAATCAGAAACATGATAAAAGTGCCCACCTTCCCCACTCCTATTCAACATAGTACTGAAATTCCTAGCAAGAGCAATCAGGCCAGAAAAAGAAATAAATGTATCAGAATTGGAAAGGAAGAAGTAAAATTGACTCTACAGATGACATGATTTTTATATAGAAAATCCTAAAGACTCAACCAAAAAACTGTTAGATCTAATCAATGAATTCAGTAAAGTTGCAGGATACAAAATCAACATACAAATGTCAGTAACATTTCATGTAGCGCTGGTGGTATAGTGGTGAGCATAGCTGCCTTCCAAAAGCCAGTAGCATTTCTATACACTAATAACATTATATAAAAAAGAAATAAAGAAAACTATCCCATTTACAGTAGCATCAAAAACAATAAAATACTTAGGAATAAACTTAATGAAAGAGGTGAAAGATCTCTACACTGAAAACTATAAGACATGGGTGAAAGACATTTAAGAAGACACAAACAAATGGAAAGATATCCCTTGTTCATGTATTGGAAGAATTAATATCATCGAAATGTCCATACTACTTGAAGACATCTACCGATTCAACGCAATCCTTATCAAGACTTCACTGGAATTTTTCACAGAAGTAGAAAAAACACTTCTAAAATTTATATGGGTGTGAATAAACAAATAAACATTTTCAAAATTATAAAAAAAAAATTTATATGGAACCATAAAAGACCCAGAATAGCCAAAGTAATCCTGAAAGAGAAGAACAAAGCTAGAGGCATCATATCTCCTAATTTCAAAGTATATTGTAAAGCTATGGTAATCAAAACAGTATCATAGTTGCATAAAAACAGACAATAGACCAATGGAACAGGATCCAGAGACCAGAAATAATTCCATGAATACGCCATCAACATATATTTGATGAGGAGCCAAGAATACTCAATGGAGAAGACAATCTCTTCCATAAATGGTGCTCGGGAAATTAGATATTCACATGAAAAAGAACGAAACTAGACCCCTTTCATACATCACTCACAAAAATCAACTCGAATAGGATTAAAGACTTAAAGATAAGACCTGAAACCATAAAATTCCTGGAAGAAAATATAGAAAACAAAGCTCATTGACATGTGTCTTAGTAATGATATTTTTTTAATATAACTCCTAAAATATTAGCTGCAAAATTAAAAATAAACAAATGGGACTACATAAAACTAAAGCTTCTGCATAGCAAAAGAAATAATCAACAAAATGAAAAGGCAACCTACAGAATGGGAGAAAATATTTGCAAATCATGTATCTGATAACAGGTTAATATACAAAATGTAAAGAACTCATATAACTCAATAACAAAAAAGCAAATAATCCAATTTTAAAATGAGCAAAGGGCCTGAATAGATATTTTCCAAAGAAGATATTCGAATAGCCAACGGGTACATGAAAAGATGCTCAACAGGACTACTCACCACGGAAATGTAAATTAAAACCACAATGAGATACTACCTCATGTCTGTTAAAATGGCCATCATCAAAAAGAAAAGTAATAACTATAGATAACACTGCTGTATGGTATATTTGAAAGTTGTTAAGACAGTAATTCTAAAACATTTTTTGTAACTATATGAAGTGATGGATATTAACAGTGGTAATCATTTTGCAATACATGTATGTCAAGTCATTATGCTATACACCTTAAACTTATACAGTGCTGTACTTCAATTATATGCCAATAAAGTTGAAAGAAAAAAAGTAAAAATAAATGTTGCTTAAGCCACTCCTTTTGTGGTACTTTATTACAGTAGCCCTAGAAAACCAATACACAGAGTGTATTAAGATGGATGGCTAGATGGACAGATAAATGGATGGATGATTGTTCGTGTATAACAAAATGTCTGGAAGTTTGCTCATCAGCCTGCTGTAAATGGTTCTCTCGGGAAGTGAGCTGAAAAGGAGCTTTCAATTCTTACTTCATGTATTTGTATTATTTAACATTTTCACACTAAGCATGTATTACTTTTGTAACTAAAAAACTCACAAGCAGGACTTTCAGTTTCCAGGCCAGCATGTAGAAAGCTTAGAAGTTGCCATTCTGTCCTAACAACAGGTAAAAGCTGAACAAGCTGACGAATCAACAATACTTCTTAAATCCATGAGAAGTATGGCCACAGCACAATTTGCTGCCCCCAAAATTGGGGAGACACAGAGGAAAATACAAATACAAAGAATCATAACTTCCTGAAACCCGTGAGCTTAAACCTCGGAGGGAATCAGTGCCCAGGGAGGAAAACCTGAATTGTAATTGACAAATAAATAAAGGCTAGTTTTGGACAAGTCTGAACAATAAAAACACCAGAGGACCCCGTCATAAGGGGACCTGCATACTTTTGTGAGTTTTACCTTCAGGAGCTCAACCAAGTTCTCACATTAAATATCAGGGGAAAATCCCTCTGTGCTTCCAGTATGGGGAGGAGTAAAGGGACCATTTTAAAATACAAGCATATGTCAGAGATATTGTCAGTTCGGTTCCAGACTACTGTAATGAAACAAATATTGCAACCAAATTAGTCACACGAATTTTTTGGTTTCCCAGTGCATATAAAAGTTATGTTTACACTGTACTGTAGTCTATTAAGTATGCAATAGCAATATGTCTAAAGAAAACAATATGCATACTTTAATTAAAAAATACTTTATTGCTAAAAAAATGCTAACCATCGTCTGAGCCTTCAGTGAATCATAATCTTTGCTAGTGGAAGGTCTTGACTCAGTGTTGATGTCTGCTGACTGATCAGAATGGTGGTTGCTGAGGTTTAGGGTGGCTGTGGCAATGTCTTGAAATAAGACAACAGTGAACAACAAGGTCCTACTGTAGAGCACAGGGAACTATATTCAACATTCTGTGATAAACCATAATGGAAACGAACATGAAAAAGAACGTATACATATGTATAACTGAGTCACTCTGCTGTACAGTAGAAACTAACACAACATTGTAAATCAACTACACTTCAATAATTTTTTTTTAAAGACAATCATGAAGTTTACCATATTGATTGACTCTTCACTTGAACACTTAGAAGAATTGTAGGGTTATTAATTGGCCTAATTTCAATATTGTTGTGTCTCAGGGAATAGGGAGGCCCACTGAGAGGAAGAGAGATGACACAGGAACAGCCAATCTGTGGAGCAGTCAGAACACACACAACATTTATCAGTTAAGTTCACTGACTTATATGGGTGTGGTCTGTGGTGCCCCTAAAACAGTTACAGTGGAACCATCAAAAATTGCTGATCATATGGATCACCATAACAAATATAATAATAATCAAAAAGTATGAAATACGGCGAGAATTACCAAAATGTGACACAGAGACACAAAGTGAAGAAATGCTATTGGAAAATGGTGTGAATAGACTTGCTCAACACAGGGTTGCCACAAACCTTCAATTTGTAAAAATTGCAATGTCTGTGAAGCACAATAAAACAAAGATCAATAAATTAACGTATGCCTATATACCAGAAAACTCTGTTCTTTTCAACAATACTTGTCTTCAAGAGAAAATAGTTGCCCAAAGCCTAACCTGCTGGGATATTATTAGTCTAACTGATCTTAGGGAAGGGAAATACTCAGCTTCAGCCTACTCTAGGCATCCTGTTCTGCTAAGAAGAGGGGGAAAAACTGAGAAGCAGTTGAAAAGCACTGAGAATTAACAGTCCAGAGGTATAAATTCACTAAAAGACTGAAACCTAATCATAGGATTATAGAATGCTTCAACTCTTCCCACACTTCATTACCACATTACTAAAGTTCTATTTAGCGTAGTTCCCGCTACACAGTACATCATGTCCAGGATTCAAGAAGAAGTTACAAAACAGTTTAAAAGGCAAAAAATAAAGGTTGAAGAAATAGAGGAAACATCAGAACCAGAGTCAGATATGGCAGGAATGTGAAATTATCAGACCAGGCATTTAAAATAATTATAACTAATACCCTAAGAGCTCTAACGGATTAAGTAAATAGCATGGAAGAACAGACAGGCAAAGTAAGCAGAGAGAGGACCAGTCTCTCCCAACAGGAAACCTGCACAAGCCTCTTAGACAGCCTCCTCCACCAGAGGACAGACAGCAGAAGCAAGAAGAACTACAATCCTGCAGCCTGTGGAACAAAAACCACATTCACAGAAAGATAGACAAGATGAAAAGGCAGAAGGCTATATACTAGATGAAGGAACAGGATGAAACCCAAGGAAAACAACTAAATGAAGTGGACACAGACAACCTTCCAGAAAAATAATTCAGAATAATGAGAGTGAAGATGATCCAGGACCTCGGAAAAACAATGGAGGCAAAGATTGAGAAGATGCAAGAAATGTTTAACAGAGACCTAGAAGAATTAAAGAACAAACAAACAGAGATGAACAATACAATAACTGAAATGAAAATTACACTAGAAGGAATCAATAGCAGAATAACTGAGGCAGAAGAATGGATAAGTGACCTGGAAGACAGAAGGGTGGAATTCACTGCTGCAGAACAGAATAAAGAAAAAAGAATGAAAAGAAATGAAGACAGCCTAAGAGACCTCTGGGACAACATTAAATGCAACAACATTTGCATTATAGGGGTCCCAGAAGGAGAAGAGAGAGAAAGGACCCGAGAACATATTTGGAGAGATTACAGTCGAAAACTTCCCTAACATGGGAAAGGAGATAGCCACCCAAGTCCAGGAAGGTCAGTGAGTCCCATACAGGATAAACCCAAGGAGAAACACACTGAGACACATACTAATCAAATTGGCAAAAATTAAAGCCAAGAAAAATTATTGAAAGCAGCAAGGGAAAAATGACAAATAGCATACAAGGGAACTCCCATAAGGTTAACAGCTGATTTCTCAGCAGAAACTCTACAAGCCAGAAGGGAGTGGCATGATATATGTAAAGTGATGAAAGGCAAGAACCTACAACCAAGATTACTCTACCTGGCAAGGATCTCATTCAGATTCGATGGAGAAATTGAAAGCTTTACAGACAAGAAAAAGCTAAGAGGATCCAGCACCACCAAACCAGCTCTACAACAAATGCTAAAGGAACTTCTTTAAGTGGGAAACACAAGAGAAGAAAAGGACCTACAAAAACAAACCCAAAACAATTAAGAAAATGGTCATAGGAACATACATATCAATTACCTTAAATGTGAATGGATTAAATGCTCCAACCAAAAGATACAGGCTTGCTGAATGGATACAAAAACAAGACCCATACATATGCTGTCTAAAAGAGACCCACTTCAGACCTAACGACACATACAGACTGAAAGTGAGGGGATGGAAAAAGATATTCCATGCAAATTGAAATCAAAAGAAAGCTGGAGTAGCTATACTCATATCAGGCAAAATAGACTTTAAAATAAAGAATGTTACAAGAGACAAGGAAGGACACTACATAATGATCAAGGGATCAATCCAAGAAGAAGATATAACAATTACAAATATATATGCACCCAACATAGGAGCACATCAATACATAAGGCAACTGCTAACAGGTATAAAAGAGGAAATCAACAGTAACATAATAAGAGTGGGGGACTTTAACACCTCACTTACACCAATGAACAGATCATCCAAAATGAAAATAAATAAGGAAACAGAAGCTTTAAATGACACAATAGACCAGGTAGAATTAATTGATATTTAGAGGACATTCCATCCAAAAACAGCAGATTACACTTTCACCTCAAGTACGCACGGAACATTCTCCAGGATAGATCACATCTTGGGTCACAAATCAAGCCTCAGTAAATTTAAGAAAACTGAAATCATACCAAGCATCTTTTCTGACCACAACGCTATGAGATTAGAAATGAACTACAGGAAAAAAAAATGTAAAAACACAAACACATGGAGGCTAAACAATACATTACTAAATGACCAAAAGATCACTGAAGAAATCAAAGAGGAAATCAAAAAATACCTAGAGACAAATGACAATGAAAACATGATGATCCAAAACCTATGGGATGCAGCAAAAGCCTTTCTAAGAGAAAAGTTTATAGCTATACAAGCGTACATCAAGAAACAAGAAAAATGGCAAATAAACAATCTAACCTTACACCTAAAGGAACTAGAGAAAGAAGAACAAACAAAACCCAAAGTTAGCAGAAGGAAAGAAATCATAAAGATCAGAGCAGAAATAAATGAAATAGAAACAAAGAAAAAAATAGCAATGATCAATAAAACTAAAAGCTGGTTCTTTGAGGAGGTAAACAAAATTGATAAACCATTAGCAAGATTCATCAAGAAAAAGAGGGAGAGGACTCAAATCAATAAAATTAGAAATGAAAAAGGAGAAGTTACAACAGACACCACAGAAATACGAAGCATCCTAAGAGACTACTACAAGCAACTCTATGCCAATAAAATGGACAACCTGGGAAAAATGTACAAATTCTTAGAAACGTATAACCTTCCAAGACTGAAACAGGAAGAAATAGAAAATATGAACAGACCAATCACAAGTAATGAAATTGAAACTGTGATTAAAAATCTTCCAACAAACAAAAGTCCAGGACCAGATGGCTTCACAGGTGAATTCTATGAAACATTTAGAGAAGAGCTAACACCCATCCTTCTCAAACTCTTCCAAAAATTTGCAGAGGAAGGAACAGTCCCAAATTCATTCTCTGAGGCCACCATCACCCTGATACCAAAACCAGACAAAGATACTACAAAAAAAGAATATTACAGACCAATATCACTGATAATTATAGATGCAAAAATCCTTAACACAATACTAGCAAACAGAATCCAACAACACATGAAAAGGATCATACACCATGATCAAGTGGGATTTATCCCAGGGATGCAAGGATTCTTCAGTATATGCAAATTAATCAATGTGCTACACCATATTAACAAATTGAAGAATAAAAACCATATGACCATCTCAATAGATACAGACAGAGCTTTGGACAAAATTCAACACTCATTTATGATAAAAACTCTCCAGAAAGTGGGCATAGAGGGAACCTACCTCAACATAATAAAGGCTATATATGACAAACCCACAGCAAACATCATTCTCAATGGTGGAAAACTGAAAGCATTTACTCTAAGATCAGGAACAAGACAAGGATGTCCAGTCTCACCACTATTATTCAACATAGTTTTGGAAGTCCTAGCCATGGCAGTCAGAGAAGAAAAAGAAATAAAAGGAATACAAATTGGAAAAGAAGAAGTAAAACTGTCACTGTTTTCAGATGACATGATACTATACATAGAGAATCCTAAAGATACCACCAGAAAACTACTAGAGCTATTCAGTGACTTTAGTAAAGTTGCAGGATACAAAATTAATGCACAGAAATCTCTTGCATTCTTATACACTAATGATGAAAAATCTGAAAGAGAAATTAAGGAAACACTCCCATTTACCATTGTAACAAAAGGAATAAAATACCTAGGAATAAACCTACCTAGGGAGGCAAAAGACCTGTATGCAGAACACTATAAGACACTGATGAAAGAAATTAAAGATGACACCAACAGATGGAGAAATATACCATGTTCTTGGATTGGAAGAATCAATATTGTGAAAACGACTATACTACCCAAAGCAATCTACAGATTCAATGCAATCCCTATCAAATTACCAATGGCATTTTTTACAGAACTAGAACAAAAAATCTTAAAATTTGTATGGAGATGTAAAAGACCCAGAATAGCCAAAGCAGTCTTGAGGGGAAAAAACGGAGCTGGAGGAATCAGACTCCCTGACTTCAGACTATACTGCAAAGCTACAGTAATCAAGACAATATGGTACTGGCACAGAAACAGAAACATAGATCAATGGAACAAAATAGAAAGCCCAGAGGTAAACCTATGCACCTATGGTCCACTAATCTATGACAAAGGAGGCAAGGATATACAATGGAGAAAATACAGTCTCTTCAATAAGTGGTGCTGGGAAAACTGGACAGCTACATGTAAAAGAATGAAATTAGAACACTCCCTAACACCATACACAAAAATAAACTCAAGATGGATTATAGACCTAAATGTAAGACAGGACACTATAAAACTCTTAGAGGAAAACATAGGAAGAACAGTCTTTGACATAAATTACAGCAAGATCTTTTTTGATCCACCTCCTAGAGTAATGGAAATAAAAGCAAAAATAAACAAATGGGACCTAATGAAGCTTAAAAGCTTTTGCACAGCAAAGGAAACCAAAAACAAGATGAAAAGACAATCCTCACAATGGGATAAAATATTTGCAAACCAATTAATGGACGAAGGATTAATCTCCAAAATATATAAACAGCTCATGCCGATATTAAAAAAACAAACAACCCAATCCAAAAATGGGCAGAAGGCCTAAATAGACATTTCTTCAAAGAAGACATACAGATGGCCAAGAAGCACAAGGAAAAGTGCTCAACATCACTAATTGTTAGAGAAATGCAAATCAAAACTACAATGAGGTATCACCTCACACCAGTTAGAATGGGCTTCATCAGAAAATCTACAAACAACAAATGCTGGAGAGGGTGTGGAGAAAAGGGAACCCCCTTGCACTGTTGGTGGAAATATAAACTGATACAGCCACTATGGAGAACAGGATGGAGGTTCCTTAAAAAACTAAAAATAGAATTACCATATGATCCAGCAATCCCACTACTGGGCATATACCCAGAGAAAACCGCAATTCAAAAAGACACATGCACCCCAATGTTCATTGCAGCACTATTTACAATAACCAGGTCATGGAAGCAACCTAAATGCCCATCGACAGACGAATGGATAAAGAAGATGTTGTACATATATACAATGGAATATTACTCAGCCATAAAAAGGAATGACATTGGGTCATTTGTTGAGACGTGGATGGATCTACAGACTGTCATACAGAGTGAAGTCATTCAGAAAGAGAAAAACAAATATCGTACATTAACGCATATATGTGGAACCTAGAAAAATGGTATAGATGAACCTGTTTCAGGGCAGAAATTGAGACACAGATGTAGAGAACAAATGTATGGACATCAAGGGGGGAAAGCTGAGGTGTGTTGGGGGTGGTGGTTTGATGAATTGGGCGATTGGGATTGACATGTATACAGTGATGAGTATAAAACTGATAACTAATAAGAACCTGCTGTATAAAAACAGAAACAAAAACCTGAGCCTAGGGGCTTAGGGGAGGGATGGAGTGGGAGGTTGGGGTTAGCAGATGTAAGCTATTATATATGGAATGGATAAACAACAAGGTCCTACTGTATAGCACAGGGAATTATATTCAGTATCCTATGATAAACCATAAAAAAAAAAAAGTAAGCAGAGAGTTGGAAATTCCAAGAAGGAACCAAAAAGGAAAGCTAGAGATTAAAACAACAACAACAAAAAAAAACCCAAAAATAATAACACTGTAACAGAAAAGATGAATGCCTTTGATAGGATTATTAATAGACTGGACATAGCTGAGCAAAGAATCTCTGAGCTTCAGGATATCTTAATAGGAAGCTCTAAAACTCAAAAGTAAATAGAAAAAAAGATGGAAAATAAAACCCAGAATATCCAAGAACTGTGGAATAACTATAAAAGTTGCCATATGAGTGTAACACATACATAATGGAAATACCAGGAGAAGAGAATGGAACAGAATAATTGCAGGAAACAAATAGGACCGAAAATTTTAACTAAGTTAATGTCAGATGCCAAATCACAGATCCAGAGAACACCAAGCAATATAGATACCAAAAAAAATTGAAAAAAAAAAAAAACTACAGCTAGGTATATCATTTTCAGAACACAAAAAATCAAAGGTAAAGGAAAAATCCTGAAAGAAGCAAGAGGGAGGAAAATACTTTTTCTGTTTAGGAGCAAAGATAAGGATTACAACTGACTTATTCTCAGAAATCATGCAAACAAGAAAAGAATGCAGTGAAATATTTAGCATTGAGAGAAAAAAAAATCCTAGAATTCTGAACCCTGTGACATTAGCCATCAAAAATGAATATTATTCAGCCTTTGTTTCTCATACAAACAAAAACTGAGGGCATTTGTAGCCAATAGAACACCTTGCAAGAAATGTTACTTTAAAAAGTTCTTTAGAGAGAAGGAAAATAATATACGTCAGATGTGCATAAAGAAAGGAAGAGCACCAGAGAAGGAACAGGTGAAGGTTAAATAAAAACTTTTATTTTTATTATTCTTTTTTTTTTTTTTTGCCGTACGCGGGCCTCCCACTGTTGTGGCCTCTCCCGTTGCAGAGCACAGGCTCCGGACACGCAGGCTCAGCGGCCATGGCTCATGGGCCCAGCCGCTCCACAGCATGGGGGATTTTCCCGGACCGGGGCACGAACCCATGTCCCCTGAATCGGCAGGCGGACTCTCAACCACTGCGCCACCAGGGAAGCCCTATTTTTCTTATTCTTAATTGATCAAACAGATAACATCATGTTCAAAATAATAGCAACAATGTATTCAATGATTTATATTTATGTGTATAAATATCCTTATATATAAATTGAATGAATGACAGCAATTATACAAGAGACAGAAAGGAGGAATTAGGATTACTTTGTTATTATAAGGTATTCATACTGTGAAGTGGCATAGGGTTATTTGAAAGTAGACAGATTAGTTGTAAATATGTATTGCAAACTCTGGAGCAACCACTAAGAAAATTTTTTTGAAAGTAAAATGGAGGGAATCTTGGCTGTCCAGTGGTTAGGACTCAGCACTTTCACTGCCATGGGCCCAGTTCAATCCCTGGTCAGAAAACAAAGATCCTGTAAACCGGGCAGCACAGCCAAAAAATAAAGTATGATGGATGTGCTAAGAAAAGAGACAAAATGGAATTATATAAAAGGTCCACTTAAAGTCACAAAAGGCAGAAAAAGAGATGAAGACAAAAATAAGATAAAAGAACAAGAGCAATAAATGGAAAATGGGAACAAATATGAGATATTAATCCAACAATGTCAATAATTAATTTATCAATGATCTAAATAAATCAGTTAAAAGGCAGGTATCAGAGAGTGAACAAAAAATAAGACCCAACTGTTTACTGTCTACAAGAAATCCACTTTAGGACTTCCCTGGTGGCGCAGTGGTTAAGAATCTGCCTGCCAATACAGGGGACATGGGTTTGAGCCCTGGTCTGGGAAGATCCCACATGCTGCGGAGCAGCTAAGCCCATGCACCACAACTACTGAGCCTGAACTCTACAGACCACGAGCCACAACTACTGAACCCTTGTGCCACAGCTACGGAAGCCCGTGCACCTATAGCCCTTGCTCTGCAACAAGAGAAGCCACTGCAATGAGAAGCCCACACACTGCACCAAAGAGTAGTCCCCACTCGCCACAACTAGAGAAAGCCTGTGCATAGCAACAAAGACCTAAGGCAGCCAAAAATAAATAAATAAATAAATAGAAATCCACTTTAAATATAAACACATACAGATTAAAATTACAGGAATGGAAACAATGTTTTAAAAAATAAGTGTAAAGGGATAGAGAAAGATATAGCATGCTAACACTAGTCAAAAGAAAGCAGGGGATATGTGGCATAGGTGATACATGATAGATAGATAGATAGATGTATACATATATGCAATGGAATATTATTCATCCTTAAAAAAGAAGGAAATCCTGCCATTTGTGACATGAATGAACCCAGAGGACATTATGCTAAGTGATTTAAGCCAAAGAGAGAAAGACAAATACCATGTAATCTCACCTATATGTGGAATCAAAACAAACAAACAAAAAAACCCACCAAACTCATAATTAACAGAGTGGAATGGGGGTTACCAGAGGTTGGGGGGATGGGGGAAAAGGGGAGATGTTGATCAAAGAATATAAACTTTCAGTTATAAGTTCTGAAGACTGAATGTACAGCTTGGTGACTGTTCATTCACCAAGTTAATATGTTGTATATTTGATATTTGCTAAGAGTAGATTCAAGTGCTCTCACCACACAGGGACAAAGAAGTAACAATGTGATGGGTATGTTAATTAGCTTGTTTGTGGAAATTAGTTCACAACGTATACATATATAAAAACATCATCTGGTACATATTAAATATATATGACTTTTATTGGTCAATCATACCTCGATAAAGCTTGAAATTTTTTTTAATTTAAAAAATAAAGCAGGAATATCTATGTTAATTTCAGACAGAGCAGCCTGCAGAGCAATGAAAATTATTAGGGATAAAGAGGGACATTATATGATGTTTATATTGGTCAATTTTCCAAGAAGACATAACAATCCTTAACATATGTGTGCCTAAAAAAAGTCAAAATATGTGAGGCAAAAACTGATAGAACTGCAAGGAGAAAAAATATATGTAGCTATAACACATTGCTGGAGACTTTAACACACCTCTATTGGAAATTAACAGATCCAGCAGGCAGAAAATCAGTAAGGACATAGTTGAACTCAGCAACTCTATCAATGAACTGAAAATAATTGACATCTACGTGTGGTTGCCAAGGGGGAGTGGGAGTAGGGGAGGGAGGGATTGGGAGTTTTGGATTAGCAGATGCAAACTATTATATTTAGAATGGATAAACAACAAGGTCCCACTGTATAGCACAGGGAACTATATTCAATATCCTGTGATAAACCATAATGGAAAAGAGTATATATGTATATATCGGAATCACTTTGCCGTACAGCAGAAATTAACACAACACTGTAAATCAACTATACTTCAAAAAAATAAATTAAAAAAAATTGACATCTATGGACTACTTCATCCAACAACAGAGGAACACACATTCTTCTCAGGCTCACATGTAACATTCACCAAGATAGACCACATTCTGTGTCATAAGACATATCTTAACAAGTTTAAAAAACAAATCAGACTGCAATCAAATGAAACTAGAAATAACAGAAAGATAGCTGGAAAATTCCAAAATACATGGACACTAAACAAGACACTTCTTTTTTCTTTCCATGTTAATGACTGTGTTTTAATTATTGCATCTTCCCCTTTACCAGAGTATTTATGAATTATTCTTTGTGTAATCCCAAGGTGCATTATTAATGCAAATCAAAGGACAGGTTAGTTATAAATATTAATGACCCAGGCAAAGTACCTTTGGCATGGAATTTCATAACACAGTCAATTTTCTAAACAACACACTTCTAAATAAAGCATGGATCAAGGAAGAAATCTCAAAAGAAAATTTAAAATATTTTAAACTAAATGAAAATAAAAACACAACTTAAAATTTGTGGGATGCAGCAAAAGCAGTGCTTAGATGGAAATTTATAGCAAGGGATGCATATATTAATAAAGAATAAAAATCTAAAATCAATTATCTAAGCTTCCACCTTAGGAAACTAGAAGAAGAGCAAGTTAAATTCAATGTAAGCAGAAGAAAAGCAATAAAAATTAGAGCAGGAATCAATGAAATTGAAAACAATAAATTCTTAACAAGAAAATCAGTGAGGGCTTCCCTGGTGGCTCAGTGGTTAAGAATCCGCCTGCCAATGCAGGGGACACAGGTTTGAACCCTGGCCCGGGAAGATCCCACGTGCCGTGGAGCAAATAAGCCCATGCTCCACAAGTACTGAGCCTCCGCTCTGGAGCCCGCAAATCACAATGACTGACCCCATGCCACAACTACTGAAGCCCACGCGCCTAGAGCCCGTGCTCTGCAACAAGGAAAGCCACTGCAATGAGAAGCCCGTGCACCACAACGAAGAGTAGCCACCCCCTTGTCTCAACTAGAGAAAGCCCACACACAACAACAAAGACAAAACACAGCCAAAAATAAATAAATATATATAAATATTAAAAAAAAAGAAAACCAATGAATCTTGGGCTTTCCTTGTGTTGCAGTGGTTAAGAATCCACCTGCCAATGCAGGGGACAAAGGTTCAAGCCCTGGTCCGGGAAGATCCCACATGCTGAGAAGCAACTAAGCCCGTGTGCCACAACTATGGAGCCTGCGCTCTAGAGCCCACGAGCCACAACAACTGAAGCCCGCATACCTAGAACTGGTGCTCCGCAACAAGAGAAGTCACCGCAATGAGAAGCCCACGCACCACAAGGAAGAGCAGCCTCACTTAACAGAACTAGAGAAAGCCTGCACACAACAACGAAGACCCAACACAGACAAAAATAATTTTTTTAAAAAAAGAAAGAAAATCAATGAATCCAAAAGAATCCTGAAAAGATCAATAAAACTGATAAATTTCTAGCCAGGCTAATGAAGAAAAACAAAGAGAGAGGACACAAATTACTAATATCAGAAATGAAAAAAGGGAAATCTCTACAGTTCCCCAAAATATTAAAAGGATAATAAAGGAATCCTACAAACGATTCTATGTGCACAAATTTTATAAGTTAGACGAAATGAACCAATCCTTTAAGGACAAAATTTGCCAAAACTCAAACAAGAAGAAATAGTCTGAATAGAACTTTATCTATTAAAGAAATTGAATCAATAATTAACAAACTTCCAAAAGAGAAAGTACTAGACACAGATGGTTTCACTGATGAATTCTAACAAATGTTTAAGGAAGAAATTTTACCAATCCTCTACAACTTCTTTCAGAAGAGAGAAGCAAAGAGAACATTTCCAAACTCATTCTATGAAGCCAGCATTATAAATATCTCTTATGAGCAAAGGTGCAAAAATCCTCAACAGAATATTACTAAATTGAATCCAACAATGTATAAAAAGTTATATACCATGATCACATGGAATTTATCCCAGGTATTCAAGACTGAATCGACATTTGAAAATCAATTAATATAATCCATCACATCAACAGAATATAGAAAAAATTGTATGATCATATCAATAGATACAGAAAAAGCATTTGACAAAATCCAACACCAATTCATGATAAAAGTACTCAGCAAACTAGGAATTAGGGAAACTTCCTGGACTTGTTTTTAAAAATCTACAAAAACTCCTACTGGTAACAGCATACTTAAAGGTAAGGAACTTGAAGTTTTCCCACTAAGATTAGGAAAAAGACAAGGATGTCCCCTCTCACCACTCCTTTTCTTCATCAGAGTAGAAGTCCTAGCTAATGCAATAAGACAGCAAAAGGAAAAATAATAAAAGGTATACAGATTGGGAAGAAAAAATAAAGCTGTGTTCACAGAGGACATGATCTTCCATATAGAAAATCTGAAAGAACTGACAAAAAAACTCCTAGAATGAAAAAGCAATTTCAGCATGGTTGCAGGATATAAGGTTATGAGGACACAGGGAGGGGGAAGGGTAAGGTGGGACGAAGTGAGAGAGCAGCACTGACACATATACACTACCAAATGTAAAACAGATAGCTAGTGGGAAGCAGCTGCATAACACAGGGAGATCAGCTTGGTGCCCTGTGACCACATAGAGGGGTGGGATATGGAGGGTGGGAGGGAGGCACAAGAAGAAGGGGATATGGGGATACGTGTATACATATAGCTGGTTCAGTTTTGTTATACAGCAGAAACACAACATTGTAAAGCAATTATATTCCAATAAGGATGTTAAAAAATGTGGTATATATATATATATATATATATATATATAAAATGAAATACAACCCATCCATAAAAATAGAATGAAATAGCGACCTGGTGGTGCAGTGGTTAAGAATCCGCCTGCCAATGCGGGGACATGGGTGGGTTCAATCCCTGGTCCGGGAAGATCCAACCTGCCACGGAGCAACTAAGCCTGTGGGCCACAACCCTGAGCCTGCGCTCTAGAGCCCATGGGCCACAACTACGAGCCCACGTGCCACAACTACTGGAGCCCACGTGCCACAACTTCTGAAGCCCACGTGCCTAGAGCCTGTGCTCCACAACAAGAGAAGCCACCACAATGAGAAGCCCATGCACCTCATCGAAGAGTAGCCCCACTCGCCGCAACTAGAGAAAGCCCACACGCAGCAACGAAGACCCAATGCAGCCAAAAATTAAAAAAATAAAGAACAAAATAATGCCATTTGCAGCAACAGGGATGGAACTAGAGATTGTCATACTAAGTGAAGTAACTCAGAAAGAGAATGACAAATACCATATGATATCACTTACATGTGGAATCTAAAATATAACACAAATGAACTTATCTATGAAACAGAAATGGACTCACAGACATAGAAGATAGACTTGTGGTTGCCAAGGGGGAGGGTGTTGGGGGGATGGAGTGGAAGTTTGGGGTTAGCAGTTGCAAACTGCTATATATGGAATGGATGGACAATGGGGTCTTACTGTATGGCACAAGGAACTATGGTCAGTATCTTGGGACAAACCATAATGGAAAAGAATATTGAAAAAAAATGTATATATAAATATATGTATAACTGAATCACTTTGTTGTGCAGCAGAAATAAACACAACATTGTTAATCAACTATTTTAAAAAAAGATGTGGTACATATATACAATGGAATATTACCCAGCCATAAAAAAAGAATGAAACAATGCTATTTGCAACAACATGGAGGGATATGGAAATTATCATACTAAGTGAAGTAAGTCAGACAGGAAATACAAATATCATATGATATCATTTATATGTGGACGCAAAAGAAAAAAATGATACAAATGAACTTATTCACAAAACAGAAACAGACTCACAGATTTGGGAAACAAACTCATGGTTAACAAAGGGGAAATGTGGGGAGGGAGGGATAAATTAGGATTTGGGGATTAACATATACACACCACTATATATAAAATAGGTAATCAACAAAGACCTACTGTATAGCACAGGGAACTCTACTCAATATTCTATAATAACCTATATGAGAAAAGAATCTGAAAAAGAATGGATATATGAATATGTATAACTGAATCACTTAGCTGAACACCTGAAACTAACACAACATTGTAAATTAACTATACTCTAATATAAAATAAAAATTTAATTTAAAAAAATCCATCCCTTTCCTATACTAGCAACGAACTAGTAGAATTTGAAATAAAACACAATACCATTTATATTAACACCCAAAAAACTGAAACATTTTAACCAAGCAGGACTCTATTTAACCCAGAATAGACCTACACCCACGTCCTCCACCTGCCTTTTGTCTGAAGAAAAACTTTAGTCAAAGAATAAATTTAATCAGAGAAATGAGAAAATGCAGAAAGAAAGGTAAACAGTCAAGCAAGACAAAATAATAATATTTTAGTCATTAAACAAAGTCAAGGACCTTTAGTTCTTCCTCAAGGATTATAGATATTATTCTGAGCCATGTCCGTTGAGCTGTTTTGCAGAAACTGAAACCCCCACTAGGTGGAAGAAGTTAACTGTATGCTGCCCACAAGTGCGTAGACCCCAGACCATTTGGAACCAGTAGGTTGATGATGCTGACTCTTGATTACCTCACCACCAGCCAATCAGAAGAATGTCCACAAGCTGACCACGCCCTGCTCCTTGAACACCATAAGGCTCCTTACTACACCCTCCAGTGTGGGACTTACAATTCTGAGGACATTAGACCACTGTGGCCCCCTTTGCCTGGCAAAGCAATAAAGCTATTCTTTTCTACTTCATCCAAAACTCTGTGTCCACATTTTTATTCAGTGCAGGTGAACAGAGGCCGAATTTCAGCAACAATACTTAGGTATAAATCTAACAAAATATGTATAAGATCTACATAAGGAAAACTACAAAAGCCTGATAAAAGAAATCAAGAACTACATATATGGACAGATATTTCATGTTCATGGAGAGGAAGACTCAATGTTGTCAAGATGTCAGTTCTGCCCAACGCAATCTATAGATTCAATGCAGTCCCAATAAACTTCCCAGCAAGTTTTTTTTGTGTGTGTGGATATTGACAAAATGATTCTAAAGTTTATATGTAGAAGCAAAAGACCCAGAATAGCCAACAAAATAGTGAAGGAAAAGAACAAAGTTGGAGGACTGACACTATTCAGCTGAATGACTTACTGTAAAATAACAGTAATGAAGACAAAAGAATAGACAAATTGATCAATGGAACAGAATAGAGAGCCCAGAAATAGAGGAACATAAATATAGTCAACTGATCTTTGACAAAGGAGCAAGGGCAAAGATAAGTCCTTTCAACAAATGGTGCTGGACAACTAGACATCCACATACAAAAACATGAATCCAGACACTCATACCCTTCACAAAAATAACACAAAAATTAACTCAAAACAGACCTAAAGGTAAAACACAAAACTATAAATCTCCTAGAAGATAACATACGAGAAAATCTAGAGGACTTTGGGTTTGGCAATGACTTTAGTTTGGCGATGACCAAACTCATGATCCAAGAAATAAATAATTGATAAGTTGGACTTTATCAACATTAAAATTTTCTTCTCTGAGAAAGTCACTGTCAAGAGAACAAAGAGACAAGCTACACTGGGAGAAAATATTTGCAAAAGATATATCTGATAAAGGACTGTTATAAAATATACAAAGAACACTTAAAACCCAACAGTAAGAAAAGAAAAAATCCAGTCAAAAAATGGGCTAGGGTTTCCCTGGTGGCGCAGTGGTTGAGAGTTCGCCTGCCGATGCAGGGGACACGGGTTCGTGCCCCGGTCTGCGAAGATCCCACATGCCGCGGAGCGGCTGGGCCCGTGAGCCATGGCCGCTGAGCCTGGGTGTCCGGAGCCTGTATTCCGCAACGGGAGAGGTCACAACAGTGAGAGGCTCGTGTACCGAACAAAAACAAACAAACAAAACAAACAAAAAATGGGCTAAATGCCTTAACAGACACCTTATCAAAGAGGATATACAGGTGGCAAATAAACTTATGAAAATATGCTCCACATCATATGTCATCAATGAAATGCAAATTAAAACAACAATGAGATACCACCACATACATATCAGAACAGCCAAAGTCTGGTACACTGAAAACACCAAATACTGGCAATGATATGGAACAATAGGAACTCTCATTCATTGGTGGTGGGAATGCAAAATTTTATACCCACTTTGGAAGACAGTTTTTCAGTTTCTTACAAAACTAAATATTTGTTACCATATGATCCAGCAATATCACTCCTTGGTATTTACCCAAAAGAACTGAAAAGTTATGCCCATGCAAAAGCCTGTACACAGATGTTTATGGAAGCTTTATTCATAATTATCAAAATTTGAAAGCAAACAAGATATCCTTCATTAGGTGAATGGATAAATAAAGTGGTACATCCAAACAATGGAATTGTATGATATTCTGTTTAAGGCAAAATTATGGAGATAGTAAAAAGATCAGTGATTACCAGGGATTAGAGGTGAGGGTGGGATGAATAGACCAAGCATGGAGGATTTTGGGGTCAGTAAACCTACTCTCTGTGTTACTACAATAGTAGATACATATCATTATACAATTGTCCAAACCCACAGAGCATACCAAATGAAGAGTGAACCTAATGTAAACTATGAACTTTGGGTGATTATGATATGTCAGTATAGGTTCATCAGCTGTAACAAATGTACCATTCTGGAGGGTGATGGTGATAATGGGGGAGATTATGCATATGTGAGGTAGGGGGCATATGAAAAATCTCTGTATCTTCCTCTCAATTTTGCTGTATCTAATTCCCCTCTAAAAAATGTCTATTTAAAAAGAGAAAAGCACAAGAGCAACATCTAGGTTTAAGATCTGTTTGGGGAGCCACCTGTATACAGGTTGTTTTCAAAGCTGAGGGGCATATGAGAGTTCCCAGAGAGTGTAGAAACATTTAGTGAAAAAGAAAACCAATCGTGAAATCCCCAGACCACAGGAAGAGAAGTCAATGCAGAAGCCAGAGAAGCAGAAGCCATAAAATTAGCAGGAAAAACTGAGCAGTGCCCTAAAAACAAGAAAGAAGGGTTTCAAGGAGGAGATGATGAACAGAATTAAAGGCAACAGATTTCAACTAGGATTAGGACTGAGGAGAATCTACAAGAGTCAGAAACAGGATCACTGAGGGTCAACTGAGAGTTTATGCTCTGGGTCTCTTCACTTCTTTTTGCTTTGTGTGGAGTGTTTTCCCCTGGCTTCCTCATGGCTCTCACTCTCAGTTTATTTAGTACCCAATCCCATGTCATCTGCATGAGAGGCATTTACTGAACACTTGGGCAAGGAAGGAGTCCTCATTGTCACTCCAGTTTTTATTATACAGCTTACATATATTGTACATTGTTTTGCTTGTCTATTGTCTAGTGTTTATCACCCACTATAAGAATGTTTGTGAAACCCGGGTCTTGGTTTGTTTTACTCACTGTTACTATCAACACCCACAACTGAGCCTCCAGAGTACCTGGAAAATAAAGGGGCTAAATCATATCTGTTGAACAAACCAAGAGTAGCAGAAGCCAAATTGCTGAGATAGAGTAATGATATAAGGGAAGGAAATGAAGGCATTGAATATAGACTTTTTTTGGTAAAGAGCTTGGCAATATATGAGGATGGGTCACTGGGACAGGCCCAAGGAGGTAACAGAGCTTTGTGAACATCTATGGGTTTTAATTATGGATTAACAGATTATTCCTCAGTAAAGACCCTTCCTGATGTATTTGGTGCTGATCTGGTTGGTATTTCTGTCAGTAACATTAATGAAGACATTTACAGTTTGCTTGTTATATGTCTAGGTAATACTGACCGGATCATGATTCAAAAATGCCTAGACAGCTCTCTCACTTGCCCGCTTGCATCTCTTACAAGCATCCTACATTAATAAATCTAGTTCTTGACTATCACTGTGCCTCTTGCTGAAGTTCTTCTGCACTGAGACACAAAGAACCTGAGCCTCAATAAGTCCAGACACCAGCACAGAGATTTCTTCAAGATGGCAGAGTAGAAGGAGGTGCACTCACTCCCTCTTGTGAGAGCACCAGAATCACAACTAACTGCTGAACAATCACGGACAGGAAGACACTGGAACTCACCAAAAAAGATACCCCACATCCAAAGACAAAGGAGAAGCCATAATGAGATGGTAGGAGAGGCAAAATCACAATAAAGTCAAATCCCATAACCCCGGGGTGGGTGACACACAAGCTGGAGAACACTTATACCACAGAAGTCCACCCACTGGAGTGAAGGTTCTGATCCCCACATAAGACTTCCCAACCTGGGGGTCCAGAAACGGGAGGAGGAATTCCCAAGGAATCAGACTTTGAAGGCTAGTGGGATTTCATTGCAGGACTTCGATAGGACTGGGGGAAACAGAGACTCCACTCTTGGAGGGCACATACAAAGTAGTGTGCACATCAGGACCCAAGGGGAAGGAGCAGTGACCCCATAGGAGACTGAACCAGACCTACCTGCTAGTGTTGGAGGGCCTCCTGCAGACGCGGGGTGGGGTGGCTGTGGCTCACCATGAGGACAAGGACACTGGCAGCATAAGTTCTGGGAAGTATTCCTTGTTGTGAGCCCCCCAAGAGTCCACCATTAGCCCCACCAAAGAGCCTGTAGCCTCCAGTGCTGGGCTGCCTCAGGCCAAACAACCAACAGGGAGGGAACACAGCCCTACCCATCAGCAGACAAATGGATTAAAGTTTTACTGAGCTCTGTCCACCAAAGCAACACCCAGCTCTACCAACCACCAGTCGCTCCCATCAAGAGCTTGCACAAGCCTCTTAGATAGCCTCATCCACCACAGGGCAGACAACAGAAGCAAGAAGAACTACAGTCCTGCAGCCTGTGGAACAAAAACCACATTCACAGAAAGATAGACAAGATGAAAAGGCAGAGGATTATGTAGCAGATGAAGGAACAGGATAAACCCCCAGAAAAACAACTAAAAGAAGTGGAGATAGGCAAGCTTCCAGAAAAAGAATTCAGAATAATGATAGTGAAGATGATGCAGGACCTTGGAAAAACAATGGAGGCAAAGATCGAGAAGATGCAAGAAATGTTTAACAAAGACCTAGAAGAATTAAAGAACAACGACCTAGAATGATTAAAGAACAAACAAACAGAGATGAACAATACAATAACTGAAATGAAAAACACACTAGAAGGAATCAATAGCAGAACAACTGAAGCAGAAGGATGGATAAGTGACCTAGAAGACAGAATGGTGGAATTCACTGCCACGGAACAGAATAAAGAAAACAGAATCAAAAGAAATGAAGACAGCCTAAGAGACCTCTGGGACAACATTAAATGCAACAAGATTCACATTACAGGGTTTCCAGAAGGAGAAGAGAGAGAGAGAGGACCCAAGAAAATATTTGAAGAGATTATAGTCAAAAACTTCCCTAACATGGGAAAGGAAATAGCCACCCAAGTCCAGGAAGTGTAGAGAGTCCCAGGCAGGATAAACCCAAGGAGAAACATGCTGAGACACATAGTAATCAAATTGACAAAAATTAAAGGCAAAGAAAAATTATTAAAAGCAGTAAGTGAAAAATGACAACATACAAGGGAACTCCCATAAGGTTAAGAGCTGATTTCTTAGCAGAAACTCTACAAGCCAGAAGGGAGTGGCATGATATATTTAAAGTGATGAAAGGGAAGAATCTACAACAAAGATTACTCTACTGGCAAGGAACTCATTCAGATTCAATGGAGAAATCAAAAGCTTTACAAACAAGAAAAAGCTGAGAGGATTCAGCATCACCAAACTAGCTCTACAACAAATGCTAAAGGAACTTCTCCAAGTGGGAAACACAAGAGAAGAAAAGGACCTACAAAAACTAACCCAAAACCACTAGAATATGGTAATAGGAACATACATATAGATAATTACCTAAAATGTGAATGGAATAAATGCTCCAACCAAAAGACACAGGCTCACTGAATGGATACAAAAACAAGACCCATATATATGCTGTCTACAAGAGACTCACCTCAGACCTAGGGACACATACAGACTGAAAGTAAGTGGATGGAAAAAGATATTCCATGCAAATGGAAATCAAAAGAAAGCTGGAGTAGCAATACTCATTTCAGATAAAATAGACTTTAAAATAAAGAATATTACAAGAGACAAGAAATGACATTACATAATGATCAAGGGATCAATCCAAGAAGAAGATATAACAATTATAAATATATATGCACCCAACATAGGAGTACCTTAATACATAAGGCAAATGCAAAAAACACTTATAAAAGAGGAAATCGACAGTAACACAAAAATAGTGAGGGACTCTAACAGCTCACTTACACCAATGGAAAGATCATCCAGACAGAAAATTAGTAAGGAAACATAAGCGTTAATGACACAATAGACCAGATAGATTTAACTGATATTTATAGGACATTCCATCTGAAAACAGCAGATTACAGTTTCTTCTCAAGTGCACATGGAACATTTTCCAGGATAGATCACATTGTGGGTCACAAATCAAGCCTCAGTAAATTTAAGAAAACTGAAATCATATCAAGCATCTTTTCTGACCACAACGCAATGAGATTAGAAATAAATTACGGGGAAAAAACATAAAAAACACAAAAACATGGAGGCTAAACAATACACTACTAAATAACCAAGAGACCATTGAAGAAATCAAACAGGAAATCGAAAAATACCTAGAGAAAAATGACAACAAAAACACGACGATCCAAAACCTATGGGCTGCAGCAAAAGCAGTTCTAAGACGGAAGTTTATAGCAATACAATCCTAACTCAAGAAACAAGAAAAGTCTCAAATAAACAATGTAACCTTACACCTAAAGGAACTAGAGAAAGAAACCCAAAACCCAAAGTTAGCAGAAAGAAAGAAATCATAAAGATCAGAGCAGAAATAAGTGAAATAGAAACAAAGAAAACAATAGCAGCGATCAATAAAACTAAAAGCTGGTTCTTTGAGAGGATAAACAAAATTGATAAACCATTAGCCAGACTCATCAAGAAAAAGAGGGAGAGGACTCAAATCAATAAAATTAGAAATGAAAAAGGAGAAGTTACAACAAACACTGCAGAAATACAAAGCATCCTAAGAGACTACTACAAGCAACTCTATGCCAATAAAATGGACAACCTGGAAGAAATGTACAAATTCTTAGAAAGGTATAACCTTCCGAGACTGAACCAGGAAGAAATAGAAAATATGAACAGACCAATCACAAGTAATGAAATTGAAACTGTGATTGAAAATCTTCCAACAAAGAAAAGTCCAGGACCAGATGGCTTCATGGGTGAATTCTTTCAAACATTTAGAGAAGAGCTAACACCCATCCTTCTCAACCTCTTCCAAAAAATTGCAGAGGGAGGAACACTCCTGAACTCATTCTATGAGGTCACAATCACCCTGATACCAAAACCAGACAAAGATACTACAAAAAAAGAAAATTACAGACCAACATCACTGATATATATAGATGCAAAAATCCCCAACAAATACTAGCAAACAGAATCCAACAACAAATTAAAAGGATCATACACCATGATCAAGTGAGATTTATCCCAGGGACGCAAGGATTCTTCAATATGTGCAAATCAATCAATATGATACACCATATTAACAAATTGAAGAATAAAAACCATATGATCATCTCAATAGATGCAGAAAAAGCTTTTCACAAGATTCAACACTCATTTATGAAAAAAACTCTCCAGAAAGTGGGCATAGAGGGAACTTAACTCAACATAATAGAGGCCCTATATGACAAACCCACAGCAAACATCATTCTCAATGGTGAAAACCTGAAAGCATTTCCTCTAAGATCAGGAGGAAGACAAGGATGTCCAGTCTCACCACTATTATTCAACATAGTTTTGGAAGTCCTAGCCATGGCAATCAGAGAAGAAAAAGAAATAAAAGGAATACAAATTGGAAAAGAAGAAGTAAAACTGTCACTGTCTGCAGATGATATGATACTGTACATAGATAATCCTAAAGATGCCAACAGAAAATACTAGAGCTAATCCATGAATTTGGTAAAGTTGCAGGATACAAAATTAATGCACAGAAATCTCTTACATTCCTAAACATTAATGATGAAAGATCAGAAAGAGAAATTAAGGAAACAATCCCATTCACCATTGCAACAAAAAAATAAAATACCTAGGAATAAACCTACTTAAGGAGGTAAAACACCTGTACTCAGAAAACTATAAGGCACTGATGAAAGAAATTAAAGATGACACAAACAGATCAAGAGATATACCATGTTCTTGGATTGGAAGAATCGATACTGTGAAAATGACTATACTACCCAAAGCAATCTACAGATTCAATTCAATCCCTATCAAATTACCAATGGCATTTTTTACAGAACTAGAACAAAAAACCTTAAAATTTGTATGGAGACACAAAAGACCCCATATAGCCATAGCCATCTGGAGGAGAAAAAATGGAGCTTGAAGAATCAGACTCCCTGACTTCAGACTATACTACAAAGCTACAGTAATCAAGACAATACGGTACTGGCACAAAAACAGAAATATAGATGAGTGGAACAGGATAGAAAGCCCAGAGATAAACCCACGCTCCTATGGTCAACTAATCTATGACAAAGGAGGCAGGGATATACAATGGAGAAAAGATAGTCTCTTCAATAAGTGGTGCTGGGAAAACTGGACAGCTACATGTAAAAGAATGAAATTAGAACACTCCCTAACACCATACACAAAAATAAACTCAAGATGGATGAAAGACCTAAATGTAAGACAAGACACTATAAAACTCTTAGAGGAAAACATAGGAAGAACAAACACTCTTTGACATAAATCACAGCAGCACATTTTTTGACCCACCTCCCAGAGTATTGGAAATTAAAACAAAAATAAACAAATGGGACCTAATGAAACTTAAAAGCTTTTGCACAGCAAAGGAAACTATAAAAAAGACAAAAAGACAATCCTCAGAATGGGAGAAAATATTTGCAAATGAATCAATGGACAAAGGATTAATCTCCGAAATATATAAACAGCTTGTGCAACTCAATATTAAAAAAACAAACAACCCAATCCAAAAATGGGCAGAAGACCTAAATAGACATATCTCCAAAGAAGACATACAGATGGCCAAGAGGCACATGAAAAGTTGCTCAACATCACTAATTATTAGAGAAATGCAAATGAAAACTACAATGAGGTATCAGCTCACACTGGTTAGAATGGGCATCATCAGAAAATATACAAACAACAAATGCTGGAGAGGGTGTGGAGAAAAGGGAACCCCCTTGCACTGTTGGTGGGAATATAAATTGGTACAGCCACTATGGAGAACAGTATGGAGGTTTCTTAAAAAACTGAAAATAGAATTATCTTATGACCCACGACTGGGCATATACCCAGAGAAAACCATAATTCAAAAAGACACATGCACCCTAATGTTCACTGCGACACTATTTACAATAGCTAGGTCATGGAAGCAACCTAAATGCCCATCAACAGACGTATGGATAAAGAAGATGTGGTACATATATACAATGGAATATTACTGAGCCATAAAAAAGGAATGAAATTGGGTCATTTGTAAAGACGTGGATGGACCTAGAGAATGTCATACAGAGTGAAGTCATTCAGAAAGAGAAAAACAAATGTCATATATTAACGCATATATGTGGAATCTGGAAAAATGATACAGATGAACCGGTTTGCAAGGCAGAAATAGAGACACAGATGTAGAGAACAAACGTATGGACACCAAGGGGGGAAAGCAGGGAGGTGGAGGAGGTGGTGGGATGAAGTGGGAGATTGGGATTGACATGTATACACTAATATGTATAAAATAGTTTACTAATAAGAATCTGCTGTATATTTTTTTAAAAATTAAATTAAAATAATGCCTAGAAAATGAGTCAAAAGAAAGATATGAAGAAATTTAACAGACCTAAATGTGAGGTGCCACACAGGTTGGAGAGGGCAGGATATATTGTAGAAGCCTTCTAGAGCGCCTACTAGCAACTCATCATGAGGCAGCGGTGTGCTGGAGTTAAGGGGTGGGTGGTGGGTTACACTGGACTGTATCTGCATTGGGTTTTCCTGCCTTTAAGCTCTTTGAGCCTCACGTTCTCGTCTTTCAATTGGAGACACTGATATCTACTCAGTGTAGTTTTTATGAGGCCAACTGAGATAACCCAATGTAAAGAACATGGAAGAGCAGTGATACACAGTAAAGTGCACGTATCAGTGGGTATTTTTGTGGTAGGCACATATATACAATGGAATATTACTCAGCCATAGAAAGAAACAAAATTGAGTTATTTGTTGTGACGTGGATGGACTAGAGTCTGTCATGCAGAGTGAAGTAAGTCAGAAAGAGAAAAACGAATACTGTATGCTAACACATATATATGGAATCTAAAAAAAAAAAAAATTGTTCTGAAGAACCTAGGGGCAGGACAGGAATAAAGATGCAGACATAGAGAATGGACTTGAGGATGTGGGGGTGGGGAGGGGGAAGGGTAAGCTGGGATGAAGTGAAAGAGTGGCATGGACATATATACACTACCAAATGTGAAATAGATAGCTAGTGGGAAGCAGCCGCATAGCACAGGGAGATCAGCTCAGTGCTTTGTGACCACCTAGAGGGGTGGGATAGGGAGGGTGGGACGGAGATGCAAGAGGGAGGAGATATGGGGATATATGTATATGTATAGCTGATTCACTTTGTTATAAAGCAGAAACTAACACACCATTGTAAAGCAATTATACTCCAATAAAGATGTTAAAAAATTTTAAAAAAGAAATACATTTGGTCTTTGTCCCCCATTCCCAGCTCAGAGGTCCTAAAACCCTGGGGACTTCCTGAGTAATAGGAGTGTCTCGTTATTCAAAGGAGCCCCTTTTGATCGCACCTGAGTTTATGCTAATGAGGTAACTTAAGGTCGGTTCCCTAGATAGGCTCAGATGGGCTGATCATCAGAAAGCCCAAGTGATTAGAAAGTTGGAACTTTCAGCCCCATCCACCAACTTCCAGGAAGGAGAGGGGAGGAAGGCTGGAGATTAATCTCTATAAAATCTCTTGAACAATGAGATTTGGAGACCTTCTGGGTTGGTGAATATATCCACATGCCAGGAGGGTAAAGCACCCCAACTCCATGAGGATAGAAGCCCCTGGGCTCCAGACCCTTCTGTACTTCACCCTATGTGTCTCTTCATCTGATTATTTGTACCCTTTATAAAAAATGTAAATGTAAGTAAGTATTTCCCTGATTTCTGTGAGTCATTCTAGCAAATTTTCCCACCTGAGTAGGGGGTCGTGTGAATCCTCAATTTGTAGCCAAGTCAGAAAGAAGTGTGAGTAATCTGGGGACCCACTACTTGCAATTGATGTCTGACATTGGCAGGGGTTGGTGGAGGCAGTCTTTTTGGACTGAGACCTTAGCTGAAGGGTCTGCAATAACTCTGGGTAGTTAGCGTCAAAATCGAATTGACTTGTAAGACACCCAGTTGGTGTCTGCAGAGAATTGGTTATTGGTGTTAGAAACACTCCCAAAATGTGTATTATTATCGACTGCAGACGTCCAGTAGAACTCATGATCTAATGTGATTGCCAGAAATATAAGGAAATCCCAGGCTTCACCAGTGACATTATAGTGCCCTGCCACAGGAGGTGAAAGTTCCACCACACATCTTTAGGAGTATGAGGTTCAGGTCTGGGCATTGTACTTCGAATAGAGACATTAACAGACCAACTCTCACCTAGGACAACATAACTAAATAGGTGAAGGTGCTAAGCCATGTCCTAGTTAAGGGTTTAGAGACAGCCAGGCAAAAGATGAGAAGACCTAGAGTGTGACTGTTGTCTCTGAGGAATTCAGATCTGCATCTCTTAGCGGAACCTGGGGAGCAGAACAAGGACCAACACACAAAAAACAAAGAAGGGGCTGCATAGAAATAAGAACTGCAGGCAGTGTAGGAATGACCAGCATGCCTAGAAATTTTTACCCGTAAAACGGGTGACTACCCACGTGAATGTCTTAGAAGCAAAGGTTTCGCTGCTTCACTGGGCTGCACAATTCCTAAGCTTTCTTTCAACTCTGAGAATCTCCACTTCTATATGTAATAGAGAAGAACAAATCTGACTCCATATTAGATCTGGTTCTTTTACTCTAACCTTTGTGCCCTGTTGCCTGTGCTTAGTCATGCTTTGCCCCTTTGTATAAGAATGTTGCCTGTAGCCCGAAATATACAGAATAGCCTATTCTCAAGGCTCTGACTTTTAAGAGTCATCCATGTGGAGATAAAAAGTTGCAGAATACAGGGTAACATTTGTCTTGCTGGAGGTTTATGGGAACAGTGTGACCTGACCTACATGGACAGTGCAAGAACAAAGGATTATAACACCAAGAAGTCTGCAACAACCACCCACGCCCTTCCCTCAACTTGCCTTTATCCCTAAAGATAAGTTGCTTTATTGCTGAGACACTCATGAAGACTTACCCCAGTTTCTGCAGGTTACATTGTGGATTCTTTGCTTTTTCACATAAAATTCCAACTCCTGAGTCTCCCAGAGCATTTTCTCCCAAGTAGAGTCTGGTCAGGGAATGGTTGGTGCTCAGAACAGATGCGAGATCATCACAACACACCGATGTGAGACAGCAACTGACCAACCTTCAGAGATGGCAGAATGTCACAACACCTCTCTCATCCCACTCCCCACTCTGCTGTGACTCAAGAAAGCACTCGTCCTGCCTTTGCCTATAGTCCAGTCCACACATGGAAAGAGCACATCCGAGCCCTTTATTAACTTTTTGCTTCTTTTTCTGGTTGGTATAATAGCATGCAAACACCTTCCAAGCCCATGCAATGTTACAACATCTTCCCAGATCTCTACATGTACTTTTATTGTGGCAAAATATGCATAACATAAAATTTACCATCGTAAACATTTATAAGGGTTCATTTATAAGTGCTACAATTCAGTAGCACTTAAGTAACATTCACATAATTGTGCAACACTACTGCTGTTTATCTCCAGAACCCTTTTCATCTTCCCAAACTGAAACTTCGTACCCATTAAACAATAACTCCCAATTCCCCTCCCCCGAGCCCCTGGAAACCACCATTCTACATCTTGTCTCTATGAATTTGACAATTCTAGGTACTTCATATAAGTGAAATCATACAATATTTGCCCTTTTTCTTCTGGTTTATCTTACTGAATATGTAGTCTTGTTTTGCTTTGCTTTTTTATAATAGCCACCCTAATGGGTGTGAATCAGCCCTACCATTTTCAAGTGCTTCCTTGTCTTCTTTAAAATTCAAGTCTCCCAGAAGCATTTAATGAAGAGCCGCATAGAATGTCAAGTGTCTGCATTGCTTTAGCATCATTTTTCCTATTCTGTGTGGACCAAGGCCCTGTCATCAAGTCCAAAAACTCTTCTATAGCAATGCAGTACATTGGTTTTATTTTCTCAGCTAGGTTGTAAATACCTTAAAGGCAAGGATGACATTTTGGATTTTTTAAGTTCCTCTCCAGGGCTGAGTATATGGCTTTTACTACAACAAACACTAACTGAATTAATTATTGACAAACACCCAGAGATAAACAGAGGGAATCCTCTGAGCAGCAAAGGCCATTCTCACACTAAAATTCCAAACCATCGTGACTCATTGAAGCCACAGCTCATACTTCTTGAGGGAAATTAGTTCAGACTCACCAGAGCTTCTTCAGATTGCAAAATAGATGCCTCAGTCCCACACACAAAAGTCTGATTCCAAAGTCTCCCAGGGCATTGTGGCTCAGATCCAGTTCCACCAGCTTCTGATTGTTGCTCAAGACCGAGGAGATGTTGAAGCAGCACTGATGGGAAAGGCAACACTGCCCCAACCTTCATGCCAAGCAGAGAAACGGAAAACATCAGAACTTGGGCTACTTTTCCGTCACTGCTTTCTGGTCTAGATTGGTTTTTAGCACCAGGAAGGGGCACTGTGTTCTCATGTTACGAAGAGAAAGTTATAACTAAATGTTTATGAAAGAAAGTATCATCTTATCAGAACTCCTGACTACAGCTCAAGACATATTGGGAAGTTAGCTGTTGGGCTCACTGGCTCACAGTCTGAGACCACAGCTGCCAGTGAACACCCTCCATAAATAATGGGCATATATATGAGTATATAAATGGCAGGTTCCTGCTTTGTAAATGAAAACAATGGTGAACCTATGGGTTCCACCTCTTTACCACATGTTCCTAACAGCTGAAACTCCTTCAGATGAATACCGTTCTCTCTAGGGTTGTACCCATCTACCTTTTCTCTTTGCCAACCTTGTCCCTGCTATACTGTTTGATGATTTAATCCCAGCCCTTCAGCTAAACTGAAGGAGCAAGCAGCCCTGATTCTTGATTTGCTTTACACACACAAACACACACTCTGTCACCACCATCACCACCAGCAACAACAATTAGTCCCTATCAGAGGAGCGAGAACAACATTCCAGCTCATCTCCAGGCGAATAGTTCAAATGTCCTGGGGCTTGTTGGATGATCTTTTCTGCCTCCATTTCCACACCAACTAGAAGCAAATGGATAATAGATCTTATCTGCAAAACATCTCATTCTCACCCATGTCTCCCCATTTGTGTCTCACTTTCTGGAATCACACAGGGGCACCCACAGGGGCGATGGGGAGAGTGGCATGGGATGATGGTGGAGAGGAAGGTTAAATGTCAAAACTAGCCAGAGCCTTGAAGGCAAGAAGAACAATTTATGATTTGTCAAAAGAGCAAAGATAAAGCACTTAAGCCATGATCAAAGTATACTTTTCTAAATAACACTCTGTCTTTTGTACAGAGAATGATTGGTGAGTGGCAAAAGTAGATGCAGGGAGACCAAACAGCCAACATTCACTCAATATGTAGTTTGGGGCATGAACACATGGTAAGAACAATGTCTCCAGACGTTATAGAGACAATTGCAGAACAAACGTGAATCCTGTCATGAGAGGTTTATGGTCTTAGAGTCTATTGCACTATCCAGGCAAATCATGGTGGTTGTTGGACCTGGGCTGGTGGAGTTGAGATAGGCTGGGACCTGGGACTCTTTACTGCAGTACTTGCACCTGGACAAATATCTGCTCAAGCAACAGAATGCAAAGAAACTCTAAGGGACGAAACATAACTGCATTCATGTGTGCGGTTGGGGCAAATTATGAACAATAAGATACAAAAAAGTCAAAACCCAACTGCCATTTCTGAGGTGCCGGGAGCAAAAGCAGGGTACTGCGCATGGTCCCTGAACACAGCACCACCAAGGGGGTGGCAGGCCACCTAAGCCACACCTCTGGCCCCTACCCTCACCGCATTTAAGGGCACCTGTTACTTGTTTTTGCTCCCTTGTGCTGTAGCACGAGCCCCAATAAAGCCTTGCCTGGATTCATATCTGGCCTCTAGTTACTTTCTGTTGATTAAGGTGTCTAAGGACTCTAGTCAGTAACAGAGTGAGGATGAGGAAAAGTGGACGATGGTTTGTGTAATAGGTAAAATAAGACTGGTGATGGAGTGGTTATGATGAACAAGAGAGGAAGGAATGAAAATCTCCTGGAGTGGTGGACTTTAACACTGGCTGTGTGGCTCATCAAAAATACAGATGTGTGATGGAAGACGGCTGGAGGGGTGGCCAATGCGACTGTGTGCTCAACTCAGGGCATGCGAGTCTGATTCACAGTGTGGGCTCACAGCAAGCATTTTATTAATAAATCTACAAGAGATTCCCTGTGACAATTTAACCTATGCAAACTATTTTGGTGGGTTCCAGCCCAGGTAGCCATTGCTGTATTTGATGAAACTCTTCAAATCTCATCGGTAAGCACGGCTGATGAAGAAATGGAAGATACTGAAAGTCACGTCCTTTCATAACAACCAACAAATGACTTAATTTCAGTTCCCTTTTATTCTTCCCCATCTTCAACTTCCCAAACAACTGTCCTCCAATCAATTTTGCCTTCCCATTTGCTATGGGCTGAATTGTGTCCCCCCCAAATATTTCATGTTGAAGTCTCAACACTTAGGACCTCAGAATGTGACTATATTTGGAGACAGGGTTTAAAAAGTCATTAAGTTAAAATAGGTCATTAGGGTAGGCCCTAATCCAACATGACGTGTTCTTGTAAGAAGAAGAAATCAGACACACACAGAGACCATGTGAAGACACAAGGAGAGGACAGCCAAACACAAGCCAAGGAGAGAACACGCAGAAGAAGCCAACCCTTCTGACAACTTCATCTTGGACTTCTAGCCCCCAGGACTGTGAGAAAATTAATTTCTGTTGTTCAAGGCTCCCAGTCTGTTGTACTTTGTTATGACAACCTTAGAAAACTAATCACTAATCTGGTCCTTTTTCTCCCTTTCTCTCTCTCTCTCTCTCTCTCTCTCTCTCTCTCTCTCACACACACACACACACACACACACACACACGTGTTCTTACCACAATCTGCGAATGTTACATCCAGGTTGCTGGAGTGTTTCACATAGTACCTTCATCCCTGGGTCTCCCAGGGTATTGCCACTGAGGTTCAATTCAGTGAGGTTCCAGTTATCGCTCAGGACTGAGAAGATGCCCCTGCAAATGCTGGAAGTGAGATAGTTCACCAATCTAGAAATTGGAAGGAAGGAAGGTCAGAAAACAAAGTCAATCTCTAAGAATAGCAAACTGAAGCAAGGGGCCAGGAGTGGCTGACACCAGTTCAAAGGCCTCCTGGGAATTAAGAAATGAGTCACAGAACCAAAGATTGTGCACTGAGGAATGAAAAAGGTCAGAGGAGGGCTTCCCTGGTGGCGCAGTGGTTGAGAGTCCGCCTGCCGATGCAGGGGACGCGGGTTCGTGCCCCGGTCTGGGAAGATCCCACATGCCGCAGAGCGGCTGGGCCCATGAGCCATGGCCGCTGAGCCTGCATGTCCGGAGCCTGTGCTCCACGGTGGGAGAGACCACAACAGTGAGAGGCCCGCATACTGCAAAAAAAAAAAAAAAAAAAGAAAAAGAAAAAGGCCAGAGGAGACTTGGTAAGACTGTTCTACACACCTATGATTCAAAGAGCCTATGATGAATGGATAAAGAAGATAGGATGTATACACACACACACACACACACACACACACACACACACACACCACACAATGGAATACTACTCAGCCATAACAAATAATGAAATTTTCTCATTTGCAACAACATGGATGGACTTGAGGGTATTACGCTAAGTGAAATAAGTGAAAGACAAATGCTATATGATATCACTTATATGTGGAATCTAAAAAATAATGCAAATAAACTTATTTACAAAACAGAAAGAGACTCACAGACATAGAAAACAAAGTTATGGTTACCAAAGTGCGGGGGGAGGAATAAATTAGGAGGTTGGGATTAACATATACACACTACTATAGATAAAACAGATAACCAACAAGGACCTACTGTATAGCACAGGGAATTATATTCAATATTTTGTAATAACCTATAAGGGAAAAGAACCTGAAAAAGAATATATATATATACACATATATATGTATCTGAATCACTGTGTTGTACACCTGAAACTAACATGACACTATAAATTAACTATACTTCAATTAAAGAAATAAAAATTAAAAACTATATTTAAAAATAATGAAATTTTGTTGTAACAACATGGATGAACTTAGAGGGTATTATGCTAAGTGAAAGAGAAATACTATATGATATCACTTATATGTGGAATCTAAAAAATAAAACAGACGAGTGAGTACAATGGAAAAGAAACAAACTCACGGATATAAAGAACAAACTAGTGGTTACCAGTGGGGAGAAGGAACGGGGAGGAACAAGATAGGGGTAGGGGATTAAGAGGTACAAACTACTATGTGGAAAATAAATACACTATAAGAATACATTGTACAACACAAGGAATATAGCCAATATTTTATAATAACTATAAATGGAATGTAACCTTTAAAAATTGTGAATCACTATGCTATACACCTGAAACTTATATAATATTGTACATCAACTATACCTCAATAAAAAAAAATAATAATAAAATTAAAAGGAAAAAACAATTAAGAAAGAGCCTGTGACTTTGGCTGACTGTGAATACCCTCTGGCCCTTCCCTCAGGCATCCTTCTCCTCCCTCAACAGTCGGCTGTCCTGCCCATGGCCCTGGACACTCTGCTAAGTGACCCAGAGACCAGTTCTCACCAGTTCTGCACAATAGCAGCAGCAGTGCTCTCGAAAATCCCTAGGCCAGGGCATAGGAATAAAGTCAGAATCTCTGAGGTGGGACCAAGCATATTGATATTTTTAAGACTTCCAGGTGCTTCATGACATTTTTTTTTCTTAGATTCCATATATATGTGTTAGCATACAGTATTTGTCTCTCTCTTTCTGACTTACTTCACTCTGTATGACAGACTCTAGGTCCATCCACCTCACTGCAAGTAACTCAATTTCGTTTCTTTTTATGGCCGAGTAATATTCCATTGTATAACTGTGCCACATCTTCTTTATCCATTCATCCGATGATGGACACTTAGGTTGCTTCCATCTCCTGGCTATTGTAAATAGAGCTGCGATGAACATTTTGGTATATGACTCTATTTTTTTTTTTTTTTTTTTTGCGGTACGCGGGCCTCTCACTGTTGTGGCCTCCCCCATCGCGGGGCACAGGCTCCGGACGCGCAGGCCCAGCGGCCATGGCTCACGGGCGCAGCCGCTCCGTGGCATGTGGGATCCTCCCAGACCGGGGCACGAACCCGCGTCCCCTGCATCGGCAGGCGGACTCCCAACCACTGCGCCACCAGGGAAGCCCCTATGACTCTTTTTGAATTATGGTTTTCTCAGGGTATATGCCCAGTAGTGGGATAGCTGGGTCATATGGTAGTTCTATTCGTGGTTTTTGAAGGAACCTCCATACTGTTCTCCACAGTGGCTAAAGCAGAAACGAACACACCATTGTACAGCAATTATACTCCAATAAAAATGTTAAAAAAAAAAAAAGACTTCCAGGTGATTTCAAAGTTCAGCTCTTGTTAAAATGCAGATTCTGACTCCATGGATCTAGGATCAGGCCTGCAGTCCTGCACTTCTAACAGGCACCAGGTGGATGCCCACGCTGCTGGCCCTTCGAAGGCTCTAGAACACGCAAAGCAAGCTCCTGCCCTCAGAAGAAGGCAGCTGTCATCTAGCAAGATGGGCATCAGGCTTGTCATCAGGAGTTTTAGTCTGAGTCTCCGCCAGCCTTGCTCACAGCTGTGTGATCTCTGTCAGATGTCTTGTTTACTCAGCTTCAATTTTAGAGCCCTAGAGAGCAGATCTTCTCCTCTTAGTCCCCCTCTCTCTTTCTCTCCCTCTCCCATCTTCTCTCTAGCTATTCTGAACTCTTTGCCATTGTCAAAATGTACCCTGCTTTCCCACGTCCCACCCTTTGAACCCACTATTCCCTCAATCTGGGCTGCCCTTTGCACATCCACGGCTCTCTCATGCCCCATCATTCAGGGTCCGGCTGTTCAAGGGCTCCACCCACGTGCTCCAGGTGCAATCCACCAGTATTCTTGCCAAAGCTCATCCTCTCTACCAACTGCCCTTGTTTCCTGCCTGTCCCCACAACCCAACTGTAAGTCACTGTGAGCAGGACCTTGGTCTTAGCCACCACTGAAGCCCCAGCGGGTGGTCCTTGATGACCCGACAGTAAATAGAAAAGTCATCCTGGTAGTGGTGCTGAGGCAAAGAGAGGGAGCCGAAAATGTATTGCTGCCAGTGAAAGGGTCAGCTCTCTTTCTCCTTAATTTTGTCCTATGTCAGGTGTCTTCTATAGCGGTTAAACCCAAGCATTCACAGAGCAGCCACCTCCCCACAGCCACTGTAGCTGTGGCAGTTTCTGTGCAAGGACTTAGAAGTCAAGTAACTCAATCCCATCACTGTACACACACAGCAACTGGCGTCCAACCCCCTAGCAAGGGGGTGAACAGACCCTGAAGGGGGTGCTGTTGATAAATGCCTGGCTGCAAACACAAGGTGGGAGCCTTGGAGCACTCTCTCCCTTCCAGCCCTATTTCCCTCGATTTCCCCTCATTGGTTGTTTCAGTGAAGCCATGTCCCTCCCCATTTTCTCCAACATAAGTACTCTTCCTCAGACCATATTCATGCTTTCTTCATACAAGAACCCATTGCACAAATCCCTTTACCTTCTCTTCCACTCACGCACATCCTATCAATCCTTCACGGCAGGCTCAAACTTCACTCCTCCAAGAAACCTCCCCCAGGCATCCAACACTGAGGGCCCTCTGTCCTCTGCGCTCCTGGGCAGAGTCAAAGGGGTTGTTTTGCCCCTTAGGTACTGATAGGGTATTATGCACTAAAGCCCCAAGTACATTACAAGCAATTTGAGTTTACATTTTTATTCCATTCTTTCCCCCACAGAATGCCTTGTGCTAAATTGGCATCCACCAAACATTTGCTTTTTGTCTCATTGGCTTTTTTCTCATGGCGTTTGTCCACCTACCCTTTCTCTACTAGTCAATGTCTGCCAATGAAGGGGTCTGGTAGAAATGAGCAGTGGTGGCATTATTATGTAGCTGTGGCAACTGCATTTACAAGACAGTTGAGAAGGAAGGAGAGAGAGCAAGAGCCAAGAGATAGGTGGCTAGAAAATAGAAGACATATACTACCACCTGCCTGAAGCAGAAACTCCTTACCGCTGAGAATATGCGACATGAGGATCAGAGAGGACACAATCGTTCACATCAGAGTGTTGAACTTCCTCCTCTTTCTCCTCCTCCTCTTCCTCTTCCTCCTCCTTGGATGAGTTATGGAGCAATCTCAGGGAAAGTGATTCCATGTGGTGACAGTTCTCAATACAAAAAGAAGAAACCACATGGTCCATTCTTGTGGAGAGCTTGATCTCAATTTTGGGGAAATAGCCCATGGCCCTTTGCACAAAGTCCTCCTCCTGCATCTCATACAAACAGTAGAACAATTCCAGCTGGCTGGGCTCAATCTGTAACATCTTGGCCTTGGCTTTTGCTTCAATCCATTTTAGCAACTCCAGCCTGATTTTCTGAGAGATCTTGCAACTCAGTTTTTTCTCCAAGTAGGAGGTTCTCTCCTGGTTTATAAGGCCAAAGAGAAAACGGACAACAAAAATCAGATACCCTTTTTCAAACTTGCCGTAGTTTTCGAGAAGGACCGTCACATCTCGGTTGGGAAGCTTCAAACTACTCTGCTGCATGTTCCTCGTCTCCCCCTGATTCTCCTCTTCCAGCAGATAGTACATGGCAGCAAAGAACTCCTGGAAGGTCATGTGGATGAAGCTGTAGAATTTCTCACAGTCCACTTCCTTTTGGAATAGGTTCATCCTCAAGAAAGCAGACACATCTGCCTTCTGCAGGCCATGATTCCTGAGATCACACTCCTCAAACAGGATTTTCTGGTTCCAGATTCCATCTGCAGCCAATGAACAGAGACCCCAGAGGGTGGCAGAGTTGTGGTGCTCCTGGCTCCCTCCTTGGGACTGCAACAAACTGGAGAGGAAGAAGATATACACTGCAGTGGTGGTCTTGGATGTCCGAGCAAGACTCTTGCCACTGTCCATCTGCTGTTTCAGCCCCGTGCACACGATCCAGCAGACCAGGGGAATAAAGCACATGGTGAAGAGGATCTCATTCTCCTGAATCAGCCTGAAGGCTTCCCTGGCTTGCTGCTCATCTGAGAAATACTTAAAGAAATATTCCTTCTTTTTGACCTCTGAGAAACCCAGGATCTCCACATGACGAGCCCGGCCCAGCAAGTGCTGAAGTTTCTCCAGGGCCACAGGTCTTGTGGTGATGAGCAGAGAGGCCTCGGGAAGCAGTCTTTTTCTGATGAGACTGCTCAGGAGAATGTCTCCCCGCTCTACCTTCTGCCAGTTCGTGCAGAGTGCTTCTGTGCGCTCATCAAAGGCACCTTGAAGCTCATCAAAACCATCCATAAGGAAGAGGATCCTGGAAGGTTTGCTCACAATCTTGCCTATGGGTGGGTTTGGGCCAGGGCAGCAGCTGGCGATCAGGTCCCCCAGGCTCCTCTGCATTCCAAGGCTCACCTCCCGACAGTGAATGTAAAACAAATAGTCAAATTTGTCCTGGTAAAGTTCCTCTGACGCCCAGTCCAGCATGATCTTCCTGGCCAGTATTGTTTTCCCAATGCCCGCTGCTCCCTGGAATACCACCGTGTGCACAGGCTCAGAGTGTTGGTCCTCAGGATCAAAAAGCAATTCCAAGTTCACGGAACTCACGGGGCCATCCTGCATCTTGGCTGAGGTCCTACCAATGGCCAGGAGCTCATGTTCTCTCTCCTGCTGGCTCCGGTGCTCCTTGATGAGACGTAGCCTGGTGAAGCGTTTGTTGAGGTTCACGCTCTCACCCAGACGGGCATTCCTGTCTTTGATACACTGGAATCTGCTTCTCACATATTTTCTGTACTTCTTACAGTAATCTGTGGCAGAGACAGAAAGTTAGATTTTGGAAGAAGCCTGAGCACATCCACCAGAGATGAGCTATCAACGGGGGCCGGTGGTCTATAAGGAATGGTAACTGGAATTGAGGAATGGGAGTTGCAGTTTCTCTCCACTGCCTGGGTATGAACAGCCCCAGAAAATCTAGGGTGTCAAAATCTTCCTAGACACGGTGAAACAAAAGAACAGCAAAGCGTCATATGAACTGGCCCCGGCCAGGAGATCCTTTTTATTCAATCTTACTCCTTTAGGTAGTCTGCAGCTCATGCCTGATAAAACCTGAAACACTCAATTGCCTCCCCTTGGTTCTGGGACTCCAAGGAGCCATGCAAACATGAATCTATTCCTTAAGCTGAAGTGGATTTCCTGAGACAGGCCTTTTCACCCCCAAGGGGCAGGCACATGTTAGGATCACCAAGTTATCCACCTTCCTAGCTTCAAGTACCTACAGAACCAGGTCTCCAAACCCAACTAGAAGTGTCACCCCCATTGCTTACCTTTCTTTTTTTTACAAATAGAGATTCTGGAAAGGTACCCCAGTAAACCCATCCACTCCTCTTCAAGGCTTTCCTCCTGGCTTATCACAGAAACATTTGCATTGTCTGAGAGTAAAAGGAAGAAAAATTCAAAGTGTCAAAACCCAGGACTCCTGATTAAGGTGATGTCATTGAGATCCAATATCTAACACATGGCACAGGTCAAAGGCACCTGCCCTGAACATCTCCCAAACCAGAATACAGCTCAGTTGAATGTCCAGTTGGGGGCATCCCTGTACTCCTAATTTCAAAGCAATGGATACCACCCAGATTTATGTCCACACTGTATCCAGTCTTGGAATCTGTCTCCCAAGCCTGGAAATCAAACAGTAAACATGTGAGGCGTCAAGGTTTCTTATCCTCATTTGTCTTTGGCAGACTCCCTCCCTGGTGCTCTGGTTTTGAGCCCATCCCACACACTTTCCAATATCCCCAAGATGGCTAAAGGCCAGCAATATCATCCTTCCTTGACCCCAAACACCTGAAATTCATCTTACCCATATCCTGAGTCTTCAAGAGTAAGAATAACCAATCTGGCTTATGTCTATTTCTCTGTTGCAGTATTCAGAATCCTGGCTGACTTTAGATTCACCTAGAAAGCTTTAAAAACACTGATTCCAGGACTCCACCCCCGGTGATCCTTTGTCAATTCTCTGAGGTGGAGCCCAGGCACCATTATATTTTAAAAGCTCCAACATGCATCCACAGTTGAGAATCACAGATCTAAACAATCGCTGAATAACACATCCCAAAGAAGCATCTCACAGGAGAAATTAGACACAGTAGAATAAGAGCTAGGCACCAAGGGAAACACATGGGACAGAAAACTTTAGGTGGGCAGGAACCGAAGAGCTACATAAAGGATTCCTGATAGGTGTCTACTTATTCTGAATGGCAATGCTGTTCAAACAACACACACAAAACCACAAAACAAAATCGAAACATTAACTCCAACCAAGACTAAAATTTAATTCTTACCTAAAACCTAACCCTAGCCAGCACCCCCCCCCATAAAAACAAAAAACTTCTAACCCTAGTTATAATTCTTCCACCCCAAAACCCAGATGTAGAAGCCAAATGGCACAGTGGTTAAGGGCCAGGCTTCCACCAAAGACACACTTGGCATTGAATCCCAGTCTTCGCTCTGATTAGAACAGAGTCGTGGGCAACCAAAACCTTTTCCAGGCTCACTTCACATGGTTGTGCAACCAAACTCCAGAATTATTTTTCATCTTGTAAAAATGAAACTCTATACCCATTAAACAGCAATTCTCCATTCCCTATTCCCTGCAGCCCCTGGCAACCACCAGGGGCTGTGGCTGGTTTATTTCACTCAGTATAATAAAACTGAAAGTTCATTTGAAAAAGCACAGGCTTCCTGGGGTTCTTGTGAAGAATGAATAAAATCCACAAAAACTGCTTAGTGAACTGCTTCTGCCACTATGATTATTATACTTTAAAAAGGTTACTGAGTATGTAAGTACTGACACATTTATAACTGTGTTATTATACGCAATTTGTTTATAACATCCCACTGGTGTATGCCCTTGCTCTCATGCCCCCATATTATTTTTATCTCCCTCATTAGACCCATATTGCTTCCCCAGTTCACTGTGCTTCTGACCTGATGATTCTTTTTTTTTTTTTTTTGCCAGTAGAAATACATTTTAATTGACTTTAGACACGCCAATATGGACAGTACCGGGTTGGAAGAAAACACAGGGTAAACATTCACTAGAAAACAGAAGTTTAAATATATAAAACTAGCATGAATATACTACATACACACCACCATTTTTGTCTGACCATTTCAGAAACGCTGATTCATTTTTATTCCCCCTTTCCGCTAGCTCAACATCCTGTGATTTTCTAGATTCCTCTGAGCCCATCCCTGTACCCTTCCCTTGCTCAGAACCAGAGCCAGAAGGAAGAACCTCACCCTCAGCATGTCCACAAGGATGAAGAGTATTTCTTTGATCATTCCAACACCCAAAGTAATGCCCATAGGAAAAGCTTTTCCCTAGAAATTACATAGTTCTATAAGGTGAGAGATGATTGCCCCCTGAGCCATGGGAAGCAGAGATTCAAGTTTGTTGACTATGCAGGCAGACACATGAGGAGCTAGATGGAGACCTGGAGGAAGTTTCAGGCACAGGAGAGATTTGGATAAAGTGTAACTAATCAGAGAAGATTCCTAGCGGTATATGAGCCCTGACTTAGGTTTTTAAAGGAGTTAGAAAAAAGTAAACTGCTTTCCTCCATCTTCTCATAGCACTATCATGAGAAGAAAAAAGAAGATGAAGCCAAGATAATAAAACAAGTGATTAAAAAACAAGCATACTGGGCTTCCCTGGTGGCACAGTGGTTAAGAATCCACCTGCCAATGCTGGGGTCGCGGGTTCGAGTCCTGGTCCAGGAAGATCCCACATGCCGCAGAGCAACTAAGCCCATGCACCACAAGTACTGAGCCTCTGCTCTAGAGCCCATGAGCCACAACTACTGAGCCCAACTGCTACAGCTACTGAAGCCCATGCACCTAGACCCTATGCTCCACAACAAGAGAAGCCACCGCAGTGAGAAGCCCACGCACCGCAACGAAGACCCAACACAGCCAAAAAATAAAATAAATTTAAACAAACAAACAAAACAAATAAACAAACATACTAACTTTGACTCGTCAAAGGATACCATCAACAAAGTGAAAAGGCAACCCATAGAATGGGAGAAAACATTTGCAAATCATATATCTGATGAGAGGTTAATATCCAGGATATATAAAGAACTCCTACAAGTCAACAACAAAAAAGACAAACAACCCAATTAAAACATGGGAAAGGGACTTGAACAGGCATTTCTCCAAAGATAAACAAATGACTAACAAGCACATGAGAAGGTGCTCATGTCACTCGTCAATAGGGAAATGCAAATCGAAACCACAATGAGATACCATCTCACACCCATTAGGACTGCTACTATCAAAAAAATATAAATATATATATAAAATAAGTGTTGGTAAGAATGTGGAGAAACTGGAACAATTGTACACTGTTAGTGGGAGTGTAAAATGATGCGGCCATTATGAAAAACATTCCTCAAAAAATTAAACTAGAATTACCAGTAATTGTAATGTAATGTAAATGTAATGTAATGTAATATAATCCAGTAATTCCACTTCTGGGCATATACCCAAAAGAATTGAAATCAAGGTCTCAAAGAGATTTGTACAGCCATGTTCATAGCAACATTATTCACAATAATCAAAAGCTAGAAGCAACCAGAAAGTCCACTGACGGATGAATGGATGAACAAACTCTGGTATATACATACCACAAAACATCATTCCACCTTAAAAAGGAACGAAATCCTGCCATACGTGACAACACGGGTGAAGCTTGAGGATGTTTATGCTGAGTGAAATAAGCCAGACACAAAAAGACAAATACTGTATGATTCCACTTATAAAAGGTACTGGAATAGCCAAATTCATAGAGACAGAAGGAGGTTGCCAGGGGCTGAGGGGAGGGTAGAATGAGGAATCGTTGTTTAATGGATACAGAGTTTTGCAAGATGAAAAGATTTCTGGAGATTGATTGCACAAAAGTGTGAATGTGCTTAACCAATGAATCATACACTTTAAAATGGTTGACAGTAAGTTTTATATTATGTGTATTTTATCACAACTTAAAAAAATACACTGTCTTCCTTCCACTCACCCCATTCTGGCTCATCCCTCTTAGCTTTCTCGTAAAGGTCTCTCCTGTTGATTGCAGCAAAAATCCACTTGGCCATGGCCCATGCTTTCTCCTCTCCATTGAAATCAATCATCAGAGTGGCTATATCCACGTGATCTGCTTTCTCTGTCTGACCCCGAGGAAGTGACGTGCAGCCCTTCTGACTAGGATAGTCTTCTAAGTGCATCTTGAATTTCTTAAAGTCTACGTCTTCCAGATCCTCCAGGTAACGAGCCAGCTTGCAGCGGACGCTTGCCATGCTCATCTGCAGCCCTGGTCAGAGTCCTTGGGCATAAGTCCACACTGGGAAATCGGGTGGTGAAGACAGCATATGGATAAGAAGTCTTTTAAGAAGTCTACCCTCAGAGAGAACTAAACTATCAAAAACCCAGAAGATTGAAAGGAAAAAAAAAATCACCAGACTCTAACAAGTTGCCATCTTTAGTTTTGAAAAGTGAGTCAAATACTTACCAGAGAGTTTTCCTATTGACTTGACCCAGGAGTGTGTCCTGAGCCATGGAAAAAAAGGTGCCCCTGTGGAGAGAAACAATTAAACCCACAAACACAGTCACATTAACATTGCAATGTGTATCTTAAACCAGTTCCTGATGCCACCTTGATGTATCACCAAGAGAACTTTGGTCCCACTGATCACTGGCTATGTGTGACCTTGGACAAATTCTTCACTATTCTTCAACTTCAGTTTCCTCTTCTATAAAATGACAGAGTGGAAAATATGTTTTTTACAGTCCTTCCAACTGAAAGACTGGTTTCTTGTTTCTGTTTTGAACCAAGGAAAGATGAGTAAGGGACAAAAGAAGAAGGATGCCAGGAGTGAGTAACTATGGCGATAACAGGGAGCATATGTCTAGAGAGAGAAAAGGAGAGAGAACATAAAAGCATGTAGAGGAGAGGATGGTCTGCAATAGCCCTTTTATCAGTCCACTGATTGATAAAAACTGAAATGAGATGGAGCTTGGGGTGATAAGGGAGAATAATAAACACATATATTTCTTTAATGTTTCTGTGCAAAAATCACAATTATAATAATTATCAGAACTCACATTATTGAGAGCTTCTCATGGGCTAGGGGCTGCACTGATGCACAAAGCCCAAAGGTTATATTCCTAGTCCCATGGTGTGGAAGTAGAGACTGAGTCTCAGGCTAAGTGACTTGCCCAGGGTTTCACAGCCAGGAGGGACAAAGCCAGGATTTGGACCAGGGTCATTGATTTCTGAGTCATGCCCCTAACATTGCATTTTTCTCAGCTTAAAAAGTGTGAGACCGTTTCTTCCACCACTTAAGGAGGTATCTCAGTCAGATAGGAGGAAAAATGATCGAAGATGATAAAAATAAATGGTTAAAAGGCAAAGACATTTTCCCAGGTTTTATCACACAGTCTTTCATTATAGTGTTCAACAACTCAGTTTCCTAACTAGAGTTTGAGTTCCACAAAGACTAGAAATAAGCTGCTATATCTTTTGATCATACACATCTCTTAGATTTTAGGTGGATGAACACATTGGCTTTGTTTGGAATTGATCCCTTCATATTACTGAATTTGGAAAAGCACAACATTAGCCCAAAGACATAAATGATGTTAAAGGAAGGGAGGGGCCCTGCGAAGCTTTGGAACTCTCCAAAATGGAATTTATAAAGAACACGGTTTAATGTTCAAGACATCTCAGACACGTTCATCTCTCTTTCTATCTTCATTCTTGCCTCTCCACTCCTGGCCTCGTGCACCCCACGCCAAATCCATTCCCTATGCATCTGGCAGGTGGCAGGAGGGGAGGGGGCACTCCAGACAGATCCACCAGCTCTGCAGACCCTCCCAGGTCCCATTCCATTGATCTTTCCATCCACATCAGGACTCTGCCTTTCCTCTGTGCTCCCCTATCCCTAACCCTAGTGCACCCCACCCTGACCTTTACCTTCTCTGTCCCTTGGTTTCTAAAATACTCATTTGCTTTTATGCATCCCATCTATCCTCTCCCTGGGGGAATGCTTGGCAAATCTGCTGGAGTCATGGGTGTAAGCAGTGGTTTCTGCTCCTGTCCTCACCCCCCGTCCCCCCACACACACTCGCACTCGCACACATAGCACCCAAATACTGATAAACATAAAAGAACATTCCAGAAGCATTGTTGAAGGACAGACCTGAAGGCTGGCAAAAGAAATCTCTAGTCAGGTTCTGGCCCTTGACACAATCTCCCCATTCTTCCCAAGACCATTTCAGCCATCCCGCTCCACAGAGCTGGACTCACCCAGACGCCAGCCTCAGGAACAGCCGGAGAGGAAACTGGACGAATTTTATAGCAGTCACAGCCCAGCAGGAAGGATGTGGTCTCACTATGGAGTGAACAGGCTTGCATCACAGACAAAGGCAGAGACTAACGATTACTCACATCACTGGATTTTCCAAACTGAAGTTCTCAAAGCTGAGACTGGTTGTAGCCAGAGATGTCAGCCTCTCCTCCGTGGCCACTGGGGTAGAGAATGGGAGGAAATTCAACTGCTACTCAGTGGATGTTCCCTGTAACTCTGTCAGCAGCCACGTGAGTGTTTTGTTGACAGAGAGGGGAGTACGTTGGAGAATACCACTGGAGCTGGTAAATAGAGAATTAAGAGCATAACCTGGCCATCAGACTGCAAATCCCATGCACTTTCAAGCCGTCACATGGAGGCAGTCTGCAGACAGTACAATAACAATTGACTGTTATATTTTTAACCACTTTATTAAGGGTAAGTGTATACCTGTGAAACCATCACCACCATCAAGGCTATAAACATATTTATCACCTCCCAAAGTTTCTCCCCACTCTATTATGATTATGATTTTGTGTGTGTGGTGAGAACACAATATAAGATCTACCCTTTTACCAAATATTAAGTACAGAATACAGTATTTTTTTATATAAATTTATTTATTTATTTATTTTTGGCTGTGTTGGGTCTTCATTGCTGAGCGCGGGCTTTCTCTGGTTGCAGCAAGGCGGGGGCTACCCTTCATTGTGGTGCGCTTCTTTTGTTGCGGAGTACGGGCTCTAGGTACGCGGACTTCAGTAGTTGTGGCCTCTGAGCTCTAGAGCACAGACTCAGTTGTTGTGGTACATGGGCTTCGTTGTTCCGCGGCGTGTGGGATCTTCCCGGACCAGGGCTCGAACCCATGTCCCCTGCATTGGCAGGTGGATTCTTACCCACTGTGCCACCAGGGAAGTCCACAATACAGTATTATTAGCTACAGGCTCTATGCTGTACAGCAGATCTCTAGGACTTTTTCATCTTGCATAATAGAAACTGTCCACCCTCTGACTAATATTTCCCCTTTTCTTCCTCTCCCTAGCCCCTGGCAACTGTCATTCTACTCTGTTTCAGTGAGTTTGACTATTTTAGATTCCACATGAGTGATTTCATTCAGTATTTCTCTTTCCTGTCTCATTTATTTCACTGATTTCATTCAGTATTTATCTTTCCACCCATGTTGTTGCAAATGGTAGGATTTCTTTCTTTGTCACGCCTGAATAACATTGTATTGTACATATATACCACATCTTCTTTATTCATTCATCTACTGATGGACACTTTGTTTGTCTTTATCCATTCTTCTATTTATGGACATTTTATCCATCTTCTATTATGGACAAGGTTGTTTCCACATCTTGGCTATTGTGGATAATGCCACAATGAACATGGGAGCGGATATCTCTTCAAGATCCTGATTTAAATTCCTTTGGATGGGCACAAACTCTGTTCTCTGACTCACTGACTTACTTGTTCAACTAACAAGTAAGTTGAACAAAGAAGTACCTAGTGTGTGTCAGGCATGAACGCAAAGCTGAAAAGCACCTTGCCTTACCCAAGAGGAGCTGGAGGACAGAGAAACACCCAGACCTACTTTCCTAGCTCTCACCATGGCTGCAGGACCACAGTCCAACAGTGGCATGAGTTCCATAGAGCATGGTGAGTGAGAAGCGCTCAGCACCCCCAGGAGAGTGCAGGAAACTTGGAGCAAGAAGGAAAAGCATCCAAGTCTAACAGAGGGGCACTGGTATGCTACTTCATGCCTCAGTTTGCTCATCTGTGAAATGGGGGTGACAAGAGCACCAACAGGAGATGGTTGTCATAAGGACTGAGCAAACGGGTAGATGTGAGGCCTTTGGAACAGAGCCTGAATCAAAGAAGCTGGCAAACGTGGTTAGCTCCTGTTACTACCGTTTTTACAGAATTATGTGCAAAATGCCCTGAGAGATGAAAGAGAGGCATCTACTCCCACTGAAGTAAGGGCAGGATAGCAAGACCTGAGTCTAAAGATCTGCATGTTGTTAAGGGCCAGGGTGCATGCAGGAGCAGTGAGGAATCCAGATGCTGAGGCCAGAGAGGGAGACAGCAGATCAATCAACCAATACCTGAGAGGGAAATGCATGGTAGAAAGCAGTGTTCAAATGTCATTCCAGAATTTTGAAAATATACTCTAATCATGTATAAAAACTAATCAGGAAAAAAGATCACCATGCTTTGCTTGTTATTCTGCCTCCTTCCTTGCTAAAAGGGCCCCAATTTTGTGCAAGAATTCACTTTTTCCTTACAGGACTCAGGAAAAGTTAATCCTTTTCTCCAAATTAAGGGGGGTTTATATAACCCAATAATTGGATCCTGCTCTCCTAATAATGATTGTTTAAGGAGTGGGCTGGTGAGTAAGTTCTGGTTATAAGACCAGGACTTCACATAAAACAGTCTGTGCTCTGAAGAAAGACTTTCCATAAGGTTTGGTCCTTTGCTGCCAATAGATGTGGTCACATCAGGTTATGATGCCTGGAACTGCTGTGGCCATTTAATGACTATAAGGGAACATGAAAGACTCTAAGGATGGCAGAGACAGAGATGGAAGAAACATGTCCACTGAAGCAACCAGCCCAACAGTGAAATGCTCTGGTGTTTAAGCCAATTAATATGGTTTCTCTGTTCCTTAAATCCAAAGGCAACTTATACATAGATGCCATTGTTGAGGTGTGATTGACTATTCTTCTCTGTGAGTTTTGATTTCCCTGAGGTCAACACTGAGCTAATACTCACCAGTACAGGTGTAGCATGGCTATTGACTTGTGCCTGGACTAACAGGTGGGCATCGGTGTCCTGAAGATTGTTAAATAGTTCTACAAAAGACCCTAGCTGTCAGCCACTACCATTTCCTCACCATTTGCTCATCATCGTTTTTCCCTGTGGCAACATGGCCACAAAATAAGGAGTTATCAGCCAGCTCTGAATTTCAAGGTAGAACAATGGTCTTGAATGGAAGGCTTTTATGATAGAATGGAGGCTTTTTGAGAGAGAAACTCTTCGTTGAGCTCCAAATAGCATGAGCATTCATGAATTCATAAAATAAATTTTATCTCATAAGCTATAGCACAGGGAAGATTGTAAGGTGATATGAGAACAATTTCAAAGAACATGAACATTTCAACAGGAGACTGAATTGGAGAAATGGAGAGTCCCTGCAATGGTTAATTTAATGTGTCCATTTGGCCAGGCCACGGTACCCAGACATTTGGCCAAACACCATTCTGGATGCTGTTGTGAAGGTATTTTTTAAATGAGATTAACTTTTAAATCAGTAGATTTTGAGTAAAACAGATTACCCACCATAATGTGGTTGGGTCTCACATAATCAGTTGAAGGTATTAAGAGAAAAGACTGAGATCCCCCAAGAAAGAAGGAATTCTGCCTGCGATTTGCCTTCAGACTCAACAATGCAACATCAACTTCTCCCCTCCTGCCCTGCAGATTTCAGACTTGCCAGCCTGCACAATCACATGAGCCAAATACTTAAAATCCTTCAAGATAGATAGATAGATAGATAGAGATGTTGATATAAATATAGACGTAGTTACATATATATAAATGTGATATATATACATATATATATATATACACACAATATATATATATGTACATATATATTGTCTGAGTGTGTGTGTTCAGGCTACTATAACAAAAATACCATACTAAAAAACTGGGTGACTTCAACAACAAACATTTATTTCTCATAGTTATGAAGGCTGGGAAGTTTAAAATCAAGGAGCCAGCAGATTCAATGAGTGATGAGGGCTGCTTCCTGATTCATCGAAGGTCATCTTTTTACTCTGTCCTCACTTTGCAGGAGGAGTGAGGGACCTTTCTGGGATCTTTTTTTTTTTTTTTTTTTTTTTTTGCGGTACGCGGGCCTCTCACTGTTGTGGCCTCTCCCGTGGCGGAGCACAGGCTCCGGACGTGCAGACTCAGCGGCCATGACTCACGGGTGCAGCTGCTCCACGGCATGTGGGATCTTCCCGGACCGGGGCACGAACCCGTGTCCCCGGCATCGGCAGGCGGACTCTCAACCACTGCGCCACCAGGGAAGCCCAGGGATCTTTTATAAGAATAGCAATAATTGCATTCATAAGGGTTCCCCCCTCAGATATAATCACCTCCCAAAGGCCCCACCTCTAAACACTAATCACACTGGGGATTAGGTCTCAACATATGGATTTTGAAGGGACACAAACATTCAGTATATTACACACACACACACACACACACACACACACACACACACACACATCTGTTTCTCTGGAGAGCCCTGACTAACACAGTCCCTGGGTAAGGACCAAAAGCCCAACAGCGTACCTGCAGCCCAAGCCCCAGGATGAGGAGTTACAGAAACTACTAGTGGATGCAGGGGATCTGAGAATAGAGGAAAACATGCCTCACTGTCCCAGATGTAGCCCAGAGAGAGTACACACCTCCCAGAGAAATCTCTCTTCTAAAACAAGGAAATGGTGCCTGAGATGCCAGGTGGGCAGGCCATGACATATTCACAAAACCCTACCTGGCCCAGACCCAAGGAGCGAGCATGCATTCTGGGACAACCAGAAATGCCAAGGGACCTAAGACTGGGATGAGGATGTGGTGCAAGAAGCAGCTGGGAAGGACGCTGGTACCCAGGGGAGATTTCAGAGGGGCCCAGAAAGGACAGAGATCAGCCCAGCAGCTAGACACCCTTCTGCTACTAGGGAGAAGAGAAGAGACAGGAGGTAGAGAGTCCCAAGGCAGCTGAGCTTTCTTAGAAAGAGACTGCATTTTAAACTGAAAGTGACTGTTGGACAAATCACATGGCAGAAACATGATGTGGCAGGAAGGGGCAGTGATGCACAATTTGAATTGGCACAAAGATAAATTCAATTTTTGAAAATAAAGTTACAATTTAGAATTACTGAGTCTTCAGGATCTCTTGTAGGGAGAAGCCTGGCATAATCACTTTATGTTGCAACTGTGCTCTTCCCTCTTTCCCACAAGGTGTATTTCCCTGGGGCTCAGAATCCTGGGAACACACCCTTGTCCTGGCAGTCACCATCCCCAGTTGAGATGGGTTTCCATGGGCTTATGAGCCCAAGTGTTTCAAAGACCCCCAATTCTTGGACCTCTACCTCTTCTGAGTAATGGATTGAAGAAGAATTGACTGACAATTGTGAAAAAAGTTGTCAAGTCCTGCTTTTTTTTTTTTTTAACAGATTTATTGGGGTATAATTGCTTTACAGTGGTGTGTTAGTTTCTGCTTTATAACAAAGTGAATCAGCTATGCATATGTTCCCATATCTCTTCCCTCTTGCGTATCCCTCCCTCCCACCCTCCCTATCCCACCCCTCCAGGCGGTCACAAAGCCCCGAGCTGATCTCCCTGTGCTATGCGGCTGCTTCCCACTAGCTACCTACCTTACGTTTGGTAGTGTGTATATGTCCATGCCTCTCTCTCGCTTTGTCACAGCTCACCCTAATTCCTGCTTTTTAAGGGACAAGTCCTCCACACAAACATCCCATGAACCATATTTGGAATCAGTTTCTTTGTTCCCATTTAGCTTTCCCTTTTTCTGTGTTCATAAGCTTTTCTCTAGAATTACTTTTTATAAACAGCATTAGGGTCAGAGACCCTTGTCATGGGGCTCCAACTATGGCTTACTGTCTCATCTACCTTTAAACGAGCCCCACCTCCGCCGTCAGTGCTTCCCTATTCTGGAAGACACATTCCAAGTTGAAGCAAATCTAGGAGCTTTTTACTGCAAACTCGAAACCAGAAGGAAAACAGATAAACATTTTGAGAGGAAAACCGATAAACTACTACTCAAGAGTACAGTTGACCCTTAAACAACTGGCAGGGGTTAAGGGATGCTGACCTTCTGCAGAGTCGAAAATTTGCCTATAACTTAGAGTCGGCCCTCCTTATCAGCAGTTCCTCAGTATACTACAACGTGACCATGATGACATGACGCTAAGTGAAATACGCCAGTCACAAAAGAACAAATACTGTTCCACTTATATGAGATTCTTAGAATAGTCACATGCACAGAAACAGAAAGAATGGTGGTTGGCAGGGACCCAGGGGAGGGGGAAATGGAGACTCATTGTTTGATGGGTACAAAGTTTCAGTTTTGCCAGATGAAGAGTTCTTGGGATTTCCTGGCGGTGCAGAGGTTAGGAGTCTGTGCTTCCACTGCAGGGGGCATGGGTTTGATCCCTGGTCAGGGAACTAAGATCCTGCAAGCCACACAGCATGGCCAAAAACAACAAAAAAAGAAGAGTTCTGGAGATGGACGGCGCACAACAATGTGAATGTTCATCACACTGCTGTACTATACACTTAGAAATTAGTAAAATGGTAAATTGCATGTTATGTATATTTTCTACAGTATAAAAGAAGAAAATCAGTTGTTTTATACATTTCCACCCCTGATTTTCCCTCTCTCTCATTTAACCCAGAAGAGAGTAAAGACAAACTGTAGTACAAGTGCTACTCCTAGCACTCAGTTAAAAGTAAGCAATTATATTTCACTTTACCAGTTACATCTATATAAATTGTGGATGGATTGGATACTTTAAATGTTTATATAAATATATAGAAAAGACTGGAAAATAGACACACATCATATTTTTGCTTCTGATATCATCCCTAAAAGAGGTCACTATGTGGTAAGTGGGAGACATTTCCACTACATGCAATTCTGTATTGTCTCTATTTTAATGAACTTCAGCAACTTTTTAAAAGTTATGGAAAGAAGCTAAAAAGATTTCCTATTAACGATAGCAGAAGAGAAACCTCTAACTCTTGTGTCTTCTCTGAAATCAACCCAGAACAACAAAGAGAAACGAAAAAAGAACTTCCACTTCTATGAAGTCACTAATCATGAGAGGGCCCCTATGCTCTTGGGGCCTGGGACTGGAGTGAGAAGGGACACAATGAGAGAGACCATCTGCAGGAAAATAAAGAGAATCCAAGGTTTTCCAGAGTAGGGAACACACACTAGTTGGAAACAGCAATCCCAGCCCCACCCTCCTTTGAATTGCAAGGTCTGGGTATATGGGCAAATCACCAAACATCTTTGAACCCTGTGGACCACAGTAGTGGAAGGATGTTGGGATGAAACAGGGACATACGTTTTCAAGAGGGGTGGTTATCTGTTACCAGTGTGGGGAGAAACTGTGAGCGAACCACTAGGAGCCTGATCCTTTCTGACACGGGATAGCTAAGGAGAAGTCCAAGCTAAATCACCCAAAATCTGTGACATGCAGGGTTTTGACATGAGTCAAGGGGACTTCCTGTTTTTCGAAAGGGGACCACACCCAGAAGAGAGGAACAGCAAGAACAGGGCAAAAGGCAGGAAGGCTGGACCCACACTGCAGCCTGCTGACGTGCATGGGTCCCTCTCAGAATAATATTTTCAAATGCATAAAATAAAGCACAGAAGATTACAAAGGGAGACATATTGAAATACAGGTACCAAAATATTTTTTTTAAGTTTGTGATATTTATGCCTCAATTAATGAGATCTAGCAGTGGGCCTAATAACTGTTATAATTTGGAAGAAATGATGAGGGTAACTGGTATTTCAGTATATCTGTAAAGTGATATCAAAATATCTTTAGGGACTACTCTGGTAGCGCAGTGGTTAAAAATCCACCTGCCGGGCTTCCCTGGTGGCGCAGTGGTTGAGGGTCCGCCTGCCGATGCAGGGGACGCGGGTTCGTGCCCCGGTCTGGGAGGATCCCACATGCCATGGAGCGGCTGGGCCCGTGAGCCGTGGCCGCTGAGCCTGCGCGTCCGGAGCCTGTGCTCCGCTAACGGGAGAGGCCACAACAGTGAGAGGCCCGCGTACTGCAAAAAAAAAAAAAAAAAAAAATCCACCTGTCAATGCAGGGGACACAGGTTCAAGCCCTGGTCTGGGAAGATCCCACATGCCGCAGAGCAACTAAGCCCATGAGCCACAACTACTGAGCCCATGTGCCACAACTACTGAAGCCCATGCTCCTAGAGCCCATACTCCGCTACAAGAGAAGCCTGCGCACTACAGCGAAGAGTAGCCCCTGCTCGCTGCAGCTAGAGAAAGCCTGTGAACAGCAACGAAGACCCAATGCAGCCAGTAAGTAAGTAAATAAATAAATAAGTTTATTTTTTAAAAAGAAAATATCTTTAATTTCTACTGGTGACAAATGTATAGGATCTATGAATACTACTGGGCTGTGTTGCCTGCCTTCATTCGAGAAAATCAAGATTAAAATTTTTCCCATCCAAGTTAACAGACCCCCTGAATTATATCCACAGAAGCCTTGGGGATATATGCTACCTCTTCCTCCAACTACTTTTTCAAAAAGAGCTGTCCAGGAAAAACGCCATTACTTCAAAGAAAAGTGATAAATTTTTTAAAGGAACTATCATGGAAACTATGTAAAGATAAAGCAGGAGGGAAAAACAAAAGAAGAAAAGGCATCTGGCAAATAAAAGATAATGGAAAACACTTAAATACAATAGCATGGTGGAAGTTAGTAGCATTCCAAAGCAGGTGGAAGTTAGTGGGGCAGGCACAATAGTGCACACCCACCCCCAGCATGTCTACATGCTGGTCCCCATAAACCATGAATATATAAACTTACATGACAACAGGGAATTAAGGGAGCACATGAATCAAGTTTGCTAATGAGGTGACAAAACTGGGGAGAGTCTCCTGCATCATCCAGGTGGGACTAATGTAATCACAAGGGTCCGTATAAGTGGAAGAGGGAGGTAGAAGAGTTCAGAGTGATTTGATGTGAGGACTCAAGGAAAAGAGACCTCTAGAAGCTGGAAAAGGCAAAGAAACAGGGTCTCCCCTAGAGCCTCCAGAACGGGATGCAGCCTTGCTGACACCATAATTTTAACACCCTGAGACCCATTTTTTTTTTTTCTTTTTTTTTTTTTGGCCGTATGCGGACCTCTCACTGTTGTGGCCTCTCCCGCTGCAGAGCACAGGCTCCGGACGCGCAGGCCCAGCGGCCATGGCTCACAGGCTCAGCCGCTCCGCGGCACGCGGGATCCTCCCGGACCGGGGCACGAACACACGTCCCCCGCATCGGCAGGCAGACTCCCAACCACTGCGCCACCAAGGAAGCCCCTGAGACCCATATTTGACTTCAGACCTGCAGAAGTAGAAGATAATCATTTTTTATTGTTTCAAACCAGTAAGTTTGTGGCAATCTGTTACGGCACCCATGGAAAACTAATACAATTAAGAAGCCCTAGTCCTCCCAGAATAGAGAGTCCAGAAATAAACCCACACACCTGTGGTCAATTAATCCTCGACAAAGGGGGCAAGAATATAAAATGGGAAACAGTCTCTTCAGCAAACTGTGCCGGGAAAGTTGGACAGCTGCATGTAAATCAATGAAGTTAGAACACACTCTCACACCATGCACAAAAATAAACTCAAAATGGCTTAAAGACTTAAATATAAGACATGACACCATAAAACTCCTAGAAAAGAACATAGGCAAAACATTCTCTGATGTACATCGTAGCAATATTTTCTTAGGTCAGTCTCCCAAGGAAAAAGAAGTAAAAGCAAAAATAAACACACGGGACCTAATCAAACTTATAAACTTTTGCACAGCAAAGGAAACCATAAACAAAATGAAAAGACAACCTATAGAATGGGAGAAAATATTTGCAAACCATGCAACTGACAAGGGATTAAATTCCAAAATATACAAACAACTCACACAACTCAATAACAACAACAACAAAAAATCAAAAACTGGTCAGAAGACCTAAATAGACTTTTCTCCAAAAAAGACAACAGATGGCCAACAAGCACATGAAAAAAATGTTCAACATGGCTAATTATTAGAAAAATGCAAATCAAAACTACAATGAGGTATCACCTCATGCCAGTCAGGATGGCCATCATCAAAAAGCCTAGAATAATAAATGCTAGAATGGGTGTGGAGAAAAGGGAACCCTCCTGCACTGTTGGTGGGAATGTAGATTGATACAGCCACTTTGGAGAACAGTATGGAGGTTCCTTAAAAAACTAAATATAGAGTTACCATATGAACTAGCAATCCTACTCCTGGGCATATATTTGGAAAAGATGAAAATTCTAAATCGAAAATATACATGCACCCCAATGTTCATAGCAGTACTATTTATAATAGCCAGGACATGGAAGCAACCTAAATGTCCATCAACAGATGAATGGATAAAGATGTGGTACATATATACAATGGAATATTACTCAGCCATTAAAAGGAATGAAATGGGGTCATTTATAGAGATGTGGATGGACCTAGAGAGTGTCATACAGAGTGAAGCAAGTCAGAAAGAGAAAAACAAATATCATATATTAATGCATATACATGGAATCTAGAAAAATGGTATAGATGATCTTATTTGCGAAACAGAAATAGAGACACAGACAAAAAGAACAAATGTATGGATACCAAGGGGGAAAGGGCGGGGGGAGGAATTGGGAAACTGGGATTGACACATATACATTATTGATACTATGTATAAAATAGACAAGTAATGAGAACATACTGTATAGCACAGGGAGCTCTACTTAATGCACTGTGGTGACCTAAATGGAAAGGAAATCCAAAAAAGAGGGAATATATGTGTATGTATAGCTGAATCATTTTGCTGTACAGTAGAAACTAACACAACATTGTAAAGCAACTATACTCCAATAAAAATTAATTAAAAAAAAAAACTAGGACTTCCCTGGTGCTGCATTGGTTAAGAATCCACCTGCCAATGCAGGGGACATAGGTTCGAGCCCTGGTCCATGAAGATCCCACATACCGTGGAGCAACTAAGCCCACGCACCACAGCTACTGAGCCTGCGCTCTAGGGCCCACGTGCCGCAACTACTGAGCCTGCATGCTGCAACTACTGAAGCTCACACGCCTAGAGCCCATGCTCTGCAACAAGAGAAGCCACCACAGTGAGAAGCCTGAGCACCACAGTGAAGAGTAGCCCCCGCTCACCGCAGCTAGAGAAAGCCCACAAGCAGCAACGAAAACCCAATGCAGCCAAATAAATAAATAAATAAATAAAAATAGAGCTAGCATATGAAGCAGCAATCCTACTCCTGGGCATATATTTAGAAAAGATGAAAACTCTAAATCGAAAATATGCATGCACCCCAATGTTCATAGCAGTACTACTTATAACAGTCAAGGCATGGAAGCAACCTAAGTGTCCATGAACAGATGAGTGGATAAAGATGTGGTACATATATACGCTGGAATATTAGCCATAAAATAAAATGAAATAATGCCATTTGCAGCAACATGGATGGACCTAGAGATTATCATACTAAGTGAAGTAAGCCAGACAGAAAAGACAAATATATGATATCATTTTATATGTGGAATCTAAAAAATAATATAAATAAAGTTATTTACATAACAGAAACAGACTCATTGGCATAGAAAACAAAATTATGGTTACCAAAGAGGAAAGGCGGGAGAAGGATAAATTAAGAGTTTGGGATTAACAAATACACACAACTATGTATAAAATAGATAAAAAACAAGGATTTATTGCATAGCACAGGGAATTATATCCAATATCTTGTAATAACCTATAATAAAAAAGAATCTGAAAAAGAATATACATATATGTATAAACGAATCACTTTGCTGTACACCTGAAACTAACACGATATTGTAAATCAACTATAATTCAATACTTTTTTTTAAAAAAAGAGCCCCTAGTTCTCCATGAAATCATTTAATTTACCAAAAGCAGTATCTATTACACATAAGAGTCTGAAGAACAGGCATAAAGGGTTGGACAACATGAAGAAAGGGAGATAAAACGATGAGCCGACAAACTCAGGTCAAATGGAAAGGGGAAAGCCTCGCAGAAATGAAGATCACCATAAGAGCAGCAGAAAAGAAAGATAGAACCTGCTAAATCATTCAAGCATGGAGAACATGCTTGAGAAATTGAGAAAAAGAAAGAAGAAAGGACAAAGTGTTTAAGAGAATTTTAAAGCCAAAGGAATGGTATATAAGACAAAGGAGATCCAACATATACATAAATTTTGTCCCTGAAGATAAGAGCAAATGAAATAGGAAAAAATATCAAAGACTTAAAGAAAACTTCCTAAAATAAAGAAATGCTTGAATTTACCAATTGAAAAGGCACAGTGTGTCACAGGGAAAACTGATTTAGAATGTGCAACATTTGGGCATACCTTTCAAAGACTGAAAAATACTCCTATGGACAAAAATAAGCAGGTAAAAGCATTTATTAAGAATAGCAATTAAGGGCTTCCCTTGTGGCACAGTGGTTGAGAGTCCGCCTGCCGATGCAGGGGACACGGGTTCGTGCCCCAGTCTGAGAAGATCCCACATGCCGCGGAGCAGCTGGGCCCGTGAGCCATGGCCGCTGAACCTGCGCGTCTGGAGCCTGTGCTCCGCAACGGGACAGGCCACAACAGTGAGAGGCCTGTGTACCACAAAAAAAAGAAAACAAAAAAGGATAGCAATTAAGCTGCCCACAAACTTTCGATCAAAATCTCAGCAATATTTAATCAAAATCTTAAAGCAAAGTTTGGCTTAAGAATTGTATATAGAGCCAACATTCTTTTAAGCAAATAGTCAAGAGAAACATATTTTTTAAAAGATTTTTTTGACATGGACCATTTTTTTTGTTTTTTTATAAACTTATTTATTTTTGGCTGCATTGGGTCTTTGTTGCTGCGTGTGGGCTTTCTTTAGTTGCATTGAGCGGGGGATACTCTTCATTGAAGTGCACGGGCTTATCATTGCGGTGGCTTCTCTTGTTGCTGAGCACGGGCTCTACGTGTACAAGCTTCAGTAGTTGTGGCATGCAGGCTCAGTAGTTGTGACACAGCGGGCTCTAGAGTGCAGGCTCAGTAGTTGCAGTGCACAGGCTTAGTTGCTCTGCGGTATATAGGATCTTCCCAGACCAGGGCTCGACCCCGTGTCCCCTGCATTGGCAGGCGGATTCTTAACCACTGCGCCACCAGGGAAGCCCTGACATGGACCATTTTTAAAGTCTTTGTTGAATTTGTTACAATATTGCTTCTGTTTTACGTTTTGGCTTTTTGGCTACAAGGCATGTGGGATCTTAGCTCCCCGATCAGGGATCAAACCCACATGCCCTGCATTGGAAGGCGAAGCCTTAAACACTGGACAGCCAGGGAAGTCCCAAGAGAAACATTTTTAAATAGATAAGAACTTTTAAAGTATCTTTTCCAGGGCTTCCCTGGTGGTGCAGTAGTTAAGAATCTGCCTGCCAATGTAAGGGACACGGGTTTCAAGCCCTGGCCCGGGAAGATCCCACATGCCGCGGAGCAACTAAGCCCGTGTGCCACAGCTACTGAGCCTGCGCTCAAGGATCCACAAGCCACAACTACTGAGCCCATGTGCCACAACTCCTGAAGACCACGCACCTAGAGCCCGTACTTTGCAACGAGAGAAGCCACCGCAATGAGAAGCCCACACATCTCAACAAAGAGTAGCCCTCACTTGCCGCAACTAGAGAAAGCCTGTGCACAGCAACAATGACCCAACACAGCCAAAAATAAAAACAAATAAATAAGTTAATTTTTTTAAAAGTACCATTTCCATGCCTGCTTTTTGGAAAAGAGAAAAAATAAAATAAAAAACAAACCTACTAGAGTACAAACTGAAGCCAATCATGGAATGAAAAAAGATGTTGTAAATTGATGTTCATGGGCAGTGAATTTGTTTTCACATTCTAGAAATTAACCTGTATCAAAATACTTTATTTCAAAAACCACATAGTAGTTCAACACTTCTGTGACAATAGCACTGGTTAAACCCCATTTTCCACCAGCCCTACATGGGGTGCTTATGTGTCTAGTTAAGTGGCTCATTCCCAGCCTCCCTCACAGACATGAGTGGCCATTGTCACAATACTAGCCAATGAGATATTAGCAGAAGTCACTGAGTTGCTCTTTTATGAAAGCTCTAGTATAAGTTTCACTTCTGGAATGGCAATGTGAAGAGCCCTATGGACCCATTCCCAAGCAAAATAACAACAACTGGTGAAAACTGTAAAAATAACAGCCATTTAAAGTGTCAGGAAATTGTCCTAAAGGTAGACAGCAAATGAAGTGTTTACTAAAGAAAATCTACTAAATCTCTACAGTGAGAATCTGTGGCCCTTGAGCTGCAACCAGCCCCTTCTTTCCCTTCCTATCTGCATCCCCTACCCACTCCCTCAGCAGGAGGAAAGCTTCAATCTGGATGAGTGAGGCCAAGAAAATAGTGACCCTTTAACCTCATCCGTCAATCAAGGGCTATCACCAGAAAGGACAAGAAGCCAATATTTCTCATCCCCTCCAACTCCAAGTTACAGAGGGTAAAATCCTAGCTTTACCCTTCACCCATGGAAAACTGAGGGTATTTGCCAATGACCTTTGCATCAACTTACTCATAGAGTAGAGTTTCCATGCCAGTAACTTTTATATGGATGTTCATATCAACACTATTTATAATAGCCAAAAAGTGGAAACAACCCAAATGTTCAACTGATGAGTGGACAAACAAAATGTGGCGTGTTCACCCAGTGAAACATTATTCAGCAATAAAAAGTAACCAACGACTGATATATGCAATTACATGGATGAACCTAAAACACCTATTATGTGAAAGAAGCTACTCACAAAAGACCATATATTGTACAATTCCATTTATATAAAATGTCTATAATAGGCAAATCTATACAGACAGAATGTATGTTCATGGTTGCCTAGGGTTGAGGATTTGGGAGGAAATGGAATGTGAGTTCAAATGGAAACAAAGTTTCTTTCTGTGGTGATGAAAATGTTCTAAAATTAACTGTGTTGGTTGCACAACTACGTGAATATACTAAGAAACTTTGAATTGCATACTTTAAATGGTTACATTGTATAGTATATGAATAATCATATATCAACACAACTATTATTTTTTTAAAAGCTCTTATTTTTTTTTAAAAAAAAGAAGACTGTTGGAATGTATCTTTTAGAATTTGTCCTTCCTCTTCTACCTGCCTGGTATGCAGCTGCAGAACCTGAGGTACAAAAGCCATCTTGAATCTATAAGAACAAAAGCCACATGCTAAGACTGCGCAGAAAGAGTAGAAGAATCTGGGACCTCAATGACATCATGAGCCAGTCCCCTTCCTCTGAATAGAAAGCAAACAACTACAGCAAAGTCTTGTTTAAGTCACCATGATTTGGGCTTTGTGTCATATGCCTCCAAGTGAAAATCTTAGAGAAACAACTACCCTCTCCATCCTATTCCACTCTCAGAAGCACCTACTTTTAAGATTTTTGGTTCTTTTTTTTATGTTTATGGCTTTACTTTTAAATTTGCTTACACTGCTAATTTCTTGATTTTTCAGTTTTAGACATTGTTCACTTCCTTTTATGACAGTTGCAGATTTCGTTTTTTAACACCTTCTCTTCACTTCCCTTCCGTCTGTTCTCCCAATACAGTAAATCCCTTACATATGAACGAGTTCCTTTCCAAGAGCATGTTCATAAGTCCAACTTGCTTGTAAGTCTAACAAAGTTAGCCTAGGTACCCAACTAACACAATCGGCTATATAATATTGTACTATAATAGGTTTATAATACTTTTCACACAAATAATACATAAAAAAACAAACACAAAAACAAAGAAAACATTTTTAATCTTACAGTACAGTACCTTGAAAAGTAGAGCAGTACAGTACAACAGCTGGCATACAGGGGCTGGCATTGAGTAAACAGACAAGAAGAGTTACTGACTGGAGGAGGGAGAGGAGGTGGGAGATGGTAGAGCTGAAAGATCGTCAGCAATAGGAGAGGGAGGACAAGCTACAATTTCACTCACGCCTGACGCTGATGGCACAGGTTCTGGTTCCTTGCTGGATTCAATTCTATCTTCCCTCTTGAAAAAACAATCCAGTGATGTCTGGGTAGTAGCTCATTTTTTCTCATCATAGATGACACGGTAGCACTGGATTGCATTCTGAACGGCTGCTGCAACCTTTGTGTACCGTTCTATGTTCGGGTCCTGTGCCTCAAAAACCACCAGTCCCTCCTCAAATAAAGAAAATCCCCTTGCCATTTCCTGCATCATGAATCTCTTCAGTTCTTCAGTTACTTCTTCCTCTTGTCTCTCTTCATCCTTTCTCTGGGCCTCCAATTCCACCGGGTCTTCATTAATAAGCTCCTTGTGTTGCACAGCAAGGAGTTCAGTGAAGTCATCCTCTTGCAGATCTAGCTCCAGCTACTCGCTGAGGGTCACTAAGTTTCTGAAGACCTCTTTGGACTCCTCATCCACCTTCTCAAATCCACGAAAATCATGAACAAACTGCAGGCAAACATTCTTCCGAACCCCATTCACGGTGATGGCTGTAAACTCACATCGAGCAAAGTCAATGTTTTTTATGGCCTTGTAGATGTTATAGTCCTTCCAAAATTGTCACAAGGTTGTTCCCGATTCATCACTCACCTTTACGGCCTGACAAGAAGCGTGATGTAAATAATATTTCTTGAAAGTCGCTGTAACTCCCTGGTCCATAGGTTAGATGAGCGACGATTCAGGGGCAGATGCACTACTTTGATGTTAGGATGAAAGTTGTCTATGAATGGGGGATATCGTCAAGCAGCAAAACAATGTTGAATGGGATGTCCTTCTCCAAGCAATATTTCTCTACCCCCTGGACAAAGTGGTAGAAAAACCAGTCTTAGAAAATTGTCTGTGTAACCCAGGCTTTGGGGTTACTCTTCTGCACAACAGGAAGAGAGCCCTTGGCTATGTTTTCAAGGGCTTTTGGGTTCTCTGAATGATAAACTTAGAGAGGCTTCAGCTTCATATCGCCAGAAGCATTGCCACCAAACAACAGAGTTAGCCTATCCTTTGCTGCCTTTATAGCCTGGCATCAACTTGTCCTCCTACTGATGTAAATTCAGTGTGGCATCTTCTTCCAGTACAATACTGTCTCATCCAAGTTAAAAACCTGCTTGGGTAAATATGCACCTTCATCAATAATTTCTTGAAGCACTTCAGGAAATTCCCAGGCAGCTACTGTATCTGCACTCACTGCCTCACCACTTACTTTTACGTTGTGAAGGTTGGCTCTAGCCTTGAACCAATGAAACCAGCCATGGCTGGCATTAAAAGAATGGCCCTCTGATTCTTCACCGTGTTTCTTCTTCAAGGCTTCATGAAGGCTTTTATTTTCTCTTGAATCAGCATTAAGCTGAGTGGGACTTGACACTGATGATGATCCTGCATCCACATACTGAGAAGTTTCTCCATCTCCTCCATCACTTTTCCATGGTTCTTCAATATTACTATCAACATCATCAGCACAGCAGACGTCACATGTTCTATGAGCTTTTCCTTGTTCTTTAGAGTTGTGCCGATGGTTGACTGATTCACGTTATAAGAACGAGTGATGTCTACCATCTTTTCGCCTCGCTCCACTCTCAATTATTTTCACTTTTGTTTTACAGTTTTATCCCTTGGCGCTTCTTAGCAGTACCAGCTACATCACTGGTGCTTTTACGCTTGCTTCCGGACATCCTGAGCTTGAAATAAAGATACTGCATTACTATAATCTATACAGTACTGTACGGTAAAGTACACAAAAGCACAACCACTTGTAGAGGATGCACACATGTGACAATGTATGCCAGACATGTGAACTAACTTACGTGATTGGACACGCGAACACACATTCACATCTTTGAAAATTCGCAACTTGTAGGTTCATATGTAGGGGACTTAGTGTATAGTTTATCACTAGTTTCAGTTAAACCATTCAGTGTTTACAAATTGCTGGCTTTGCTCATGTTCTTCACTGTAAAGCCAAGGACTGAACCAAGAGTATCTCCTTGCACTTTTTTTCTCATAGTTAATATAAGAATAATATGCCTCTATTTTTTCATAATTTTTGCATAAATTTTTGTATATCTGGACACTCCAATACATAATCTATCAAATCATCAATTCTATGAGTCTCCTTTTTTTTTTTTTTTTTTCCTAAAGACTGTCCTCAATGCTCCTGACACGGCCTGGACAGGTTTTTCCGTAGGTCTACAAGGTCACCATCTAGAACTTTTCCTTGCCAGTCACCTGAGTTGGAGCCATCATTTCCAGGATCCCATACATTTCTCTTTCTTGATTCTTTCCCTTGATTGGCAGAAGCAAGTAGCTTCCTGAGAAAGAAACCATCAGATAAATATTCTGAGCCCTTCATCCTGGACAGTGTTTATGTTTTGTACTCACACTTGACTAACAGTTTATCTGGGTTAAAAATTTAGGTCGATAATGCTTCTGGCACCAAATGTTGCTTTTAAGAAACATAATAACATTTATATTCTTATTGCTTTATATGAGATTTCTTTCCCTTTGTTCATCTTCTTCTTTTCTCTGGATGCTTATAAGATGATTTCTTCCCTGGTTCTAAAATTCCAAAATAATGTGAGTGTTTTATGCATGGATAGCCAAGGAGCAATTTCAATTTGAAACTGAATGCCAACCAGTTCTGGAAAAACCTCTTGTATTTCTTTGATTATTCCCTCCCTTCTGTTTTCTGTTTTCTTTTTCTATAAATCCTAACAATTGAATTTTTTTATCTTTCTGGTTGACGACCCAAGCTCTTACAACTGTTCATTATTTAAATCTATCTTCTAATAGATTCTATTCATTTTAACTTCCAGCCCTTCTATATTCTTATTAATTTGGACTCAAAATTTTAAATGCCAAGAGTTCTAGCTATCAGATTATTTTACTTTAAAATATCTTGTTCTTGTTTACCTGTAAGTATAATGTTAAATTTTTTCTTTTAGTTTGATTTTTCCGCTGCATTGTTTCCTCACATATTGTCCTCTCATCTTGCAACTTTTCCTTAAATGTCTCTAGATCCTTCATTATGTGTTCTATTTAACAGTGAGGCACTAAAATAGTAGATTAAGTGTTTGAAGGCATGGATGAGGCTCATAAACTGGGGATGGGGAACTTCTCTTGTGGAGTTGAGTGTGGAACTATGAATTTTATTGGGGATACTCCAAATTTAGGAAGGAGGAGATATTTTCTCTAGATGCATCCAGTTTCTCCAGAGAAGAACCTACCAATCTTCTACATTAGCAGTTGACCTTTGGACGCTGATGTTCTGTGGGGAAGGCAGGTTGACTTCTAATCTCTTTCGTCTTAATGTGTTCTTTTTTCATCTCATCTCTCTCTGCCCACACTATGGGTGGTAGTTTTTCTGCCCCATAACATTCGTTGTCATATAGAAGAAAATTTAAATATATATAAAAATACTGGAAGTAAGCAAAAGAAGATTATTTTCATAATCTTGCATTAGTAAGTGCCTTTAAATTATTATATGTAACCCCAAATCCATACAATACTGGTAATCATGTAAAAGATAGACATTTTTAATGGCAGTAAAAAAGACAATGTTGAAAAATAATATCAGCAATGAAGAGTCAGTTTTTAACTATATAAAATGTTCTTACAGATCAACTCAATGGAAATTAACATTCCAGTAGAAAACCAAATAGACAAAGAATTTAAACATATAGTTCATAGAAAAGACAAATATTCAAATGGATTGTTAAAAATATTTTTAAATATACTTAATTGTACTGATAATTAAATAATTAGAAATGAAAACAAAAGATCATATTTTTTATATTTCAGAAAAATGAAGATTAAAATATGTGGTAAACACAGTGTTGGCAAGAATATGGGGAAATAACCACCATCATACATTTGAGAGTATAAACTTCTGTAACTTTCCACAATTTGACAAATAGCTACTGACACTTTTAATAAACATATCCACTAGGCCAACATTTTTATTTCTAAGAATTAATCCTACATATGTATTTATAATATATTTGAAAGATATATAATGTATACAAAGATGTCCATGGAAGTATTGTTTGTGATATTTCAAGACTGGTAACAACCTGATATCTGGGTGGTACTAGCACAGGTGAGGGTCAGCCTGGAAACTGTTTTGTAGCCACTGTGTGACAAGATGAGAAACTTGTGCCAGCACCTATATTATGACATAACTCAGCACATTGCAAGACTGCCACAAAGAAGAAGGTAATAGGTTGGTTTACGTTTTGATTAGCCTCCTTATCTCATGGACTGGCATTTTCAGTCACACTGATTTAGGGGAATGTATAAATCAATTTTGGTACAACCAAAAAATATTCAGTCTTGAAAAAGACTGGGAAAGAACTATTGAGTTATTTTTGAAAATATATTTATGAAAAAATCTTGAGCATGTGTGTATGTATTCATGATTAACGTTTTTAAATGCTTTTCATTTGTGTAAAAACAAGGAAAGAGGTATTCAATCACATATCTGTATTTCTGGAAAGAGTTATAACAAATTGGCAACAGTGTTCACCTCTGGGAAGAAAGACTGGAGAAATTCAGATACTAGAGATCTGAATGAAAAGGAAGCTTGCCTTCCCCTGTATTCTATTTATAACATTTTAATCTTTAGACCATGTGCATGTATAAATAAAAGCAGAATTTTTAATAAATATAATAAGTAGCAGAAACTTAAAAAAATTTTATGCACCCTTATGTTCATTGCAACATTATTTACAATAGTCAAGTTATGGAAGCGATCAACGTGTCCACTGAAAGATGAATGAATAAAAAAGATGTGGTATGTATATACAATGGAATATTACTCAGTCATAAAGAAGAATGAAACCTTGCCATTTAAGACAACATGGAGGGGCGGAGCCAAGATGGCAGAGTAGGAGGATGTGGAGTTCACATCTCCTCACAACCAGGGCACCTACTAGGTGCTGCTGGCGGATTTTGGACACCTAAGAGGACAGGAGGAATCCCTGCACTACCAGGTAGGACATGGGAGGGTAGAGGGGGAAGAAAGGTGGAGGTGGGACATGACTGGCACCCCTGAGTGGGGGCTGGGGGAGGGGAGAGGTTCCCATGCTTGGAGGGGCCCAGTCATGACGAGGAGATCAGCAGGGATGCAGAGGGACCTTAGTGGGATTGGAGGATCAGAGGGGAACACAGCCAGCAACTCCCCAACCCACTCAGGCCCTGGTGAGCCTGCTGGGCTCCCAGGCCTGAACCCCCAACCTCTGGGCACCCCCCCCCCAGTCATGTGGGTCCCTGGGCCCAAGCCCCTACCCCGCCAAGGCCTCTTCTAGCCACGCAGGTCCCAGCCATGAGCCTTGCCTCTGTCAAAGCCTCCTCTGGCTGTGCAGGTCTTGGCAGCCTGTGTGCCACCCGAGACAGGGCCTCCTCTGTCTGCGGGGGTCTAGGTGGGCTGAGCACTGCCCCCCTCCAAGGCTTCCTGCAGCTGCGCCAGTCCTTGCGGGCATGCCTCTAGAGGCCTTCACCCCATATGACCTGTGCAGGCACGTGTGCTCTGGGCCAGATCCAGGAACAGATGCTGGTGAGAGGAACACACACAGAGGTGGGGCTGACACAGTGGGTCCAGAGACCTACCTAGAGGTCTTGGAGGCCTACTGGGGAGGCTGCAGCTCACTGTGGGGGCAAGGACACTGATAGAGGAGACACCAGGGAATTTTTTTATCTTTTATTTTTATTCTTATTTTTTAATTTTCTTTCTTTATTATTATTATTATTTTTGCTGTTGTGATTCTGTTTTGGTTTGTTTTTGTTTCATTTCTATTGTTAATTTTTCTAATATATATATTTTTCTAATTTTATTTCTTTACTCTTTGCTACTGTTCTGCTATTTTCTGTTTGTTGCCTTTTTTTTTCTTTTTTTTTTTTCACTACATGGCATACGGTGTCCTGGTTCCCAGGCCAGGGGTTGAGGCTGAGTTCCTGTGTTGGGAGGGTCAAGTCCAAACCACTGGTCTAACAGAGAACTTCAGGTCCCAGAGAATATTAATTGGTGTGAGGTCTCCCGGATGTCCTCATCTTGGCACCAAGACCTGGGTCCACCAAACTGCCTGCAAACTCCAGTGCTGGATGTCTCAGGCCAAACAACCAGCAAGACAGGAACACAGGTCCACCCATCAAAAAAACTGAGATGACAAAAAAATATGTTACAGATGAACGAGCAAGGTAAAAACCTACAAGACCAAATAAATAAAGAGGAAATGGGCAACCTACCTGAAAAAGTATTCAGAGTAATGATAGTAAGGATGATCCAAAATCTCAGAAATAGAATGGAGGGACGGACTGAGAAAATACAAGAAATGTTTAACAAGGACCTAGAAGAACTAAAGAACAAACAAACAGTGATGCACAACACAATAACTAAAATGAAACATAGACTAGAAGGAATGCATAGCCGAATAACTGAGGCAGAAGAATGAATAAGTTGGCTAGAAGACACAATGATGGAAATAATTGCCAAGGAGCAGAATAAAGGAAAAAGATTGAGGGCTTCCCTGGTGGCACAGTGGTTAAGAATCCGCCTGCCAACGCAGGGGACACAGGTTCGAGCCCTGGTTCAGGAAGATCCCACATGCCACGGAGCAACTAAGCCCATGTGCCACAACTACTGAGCCTGCGTTCTACAGCCTGAAAGCCACAACTACTGAGCCCGCCTGTTGCAACTACTGAAGCCTGTGTGCCTAGAGCCTGTGCTCCACAACAAGAGAAGCCACCACAATGAGAAGCCTGTGCACCACAATGAAGACTAGCCCCCACTCACTGCAACTAGAGAAAGCCCACACACAGCAATGAAGGCCCAATGCAACCAAAAATAAAAACAAATAAATAAATTTATTAAAAGAAAAAAGAATGAAAAGAATTGAAGACAATCTCAGAGACCTCTGGGACAACACAAAACGCACCAACATTCAAATTATAGGGGTTCCAGAAGGAGAGAAAGAGAAAGGGACCAGGAAAATATTTGAAGAGATTGTAGTCGAGAATTTCCCAAACACAGGAAAGGAAATAGCCACCGACATCCAGGAAGCACACAGAGTCCCATACAGGATAAACCCAAGGAGGAACATGCCAAGACACATACTAATCAAACTAACAAAAATTAAATTCAAAGAAAAAATACTGAAAGCAGCAAGGGAAAACAACAAATAACATACAAGGGAATCCCCATAAGGTTATCAGCTGATTTCTCAGCAGAAACTCTGCAGGCCAGAAGTGAGTGGCAGGATATATTTAAAGTGATGAAAGGGAAAAACCTACAACCGAGATTACTCTACCCAGCAAGGATCTCATTCAGATTCAACAGAGAATTCAAAAGCTTTACAGACAGGCAAAAGCTAAGAGAATTCAGCACTACAAAACGAGCTTTACAACAAATGCTAAAGGAACTTCTCTAGGCAGGAAATACAAGAGAAGAAGAAGAAAAAGACCTACAAGAACCTAGGGGTAAGACAGGAATAAAGACACAGACCTACTAGAGAATGGACTTGAGGATATGGGGAGGGGGAAGGGTAAGCTGTGACAAAGCGAGAGAGTGGCATGGACATATATACACTACCAAACATAAAATAGATAGCTAGTGGGAAGCAGCCGCATGGCACAGGGAGATCAGCTCGGTGCTTTGTGACCACCTAGAGGGGTGGGATAGGGAGGGTGGGAGGGAGGGAGATGCAAGAGGGAAGAGATATGGGAACATATGTATATGTATAACTGATTCACTTTGTTATAAAGCAGAAACTAACACACCATTGTAAACCAATTATACTCCAATAAAGATGCAAAAAAAAAAAACCCAAAGCAATTAAGAAAATGGTGATAGGAATATACATATCAATAATTACCTTAAATGTAAAGGGATTAAATGCTCCAACCAAAAGATATAGACTGGCTGAATGGGTACAAAAACAAGACCCATATATATGCTGTCTACAAGAGACCCACTTCAGACCCAAAGACACATACACACTGAAAGTGAGGGGATGGAAAAAGTATTCCATTTAAATGGAAATCAAAAAAAGGTGAAGTAGCAATTCTCATATCAGACAAAATAGACTTTAAAATAAAGACTGTTACAAGAGACAAGGAAGGACACTACATAATGATCAAGGGATTCAATCCTAGAGGACATACAATTATAAATATTTATGCACCCAACATCGGAGCACCTCAATACATGAGGCAAATGCTAACAGCCACAAAAGAGGAAACTGACAGTAACACAATAATAGTGGGGGACTTTAACACCCCACTTACACCAATGGACAGATCATCCAGAAAGAAAATAAATAAGAAAACATAAGCTTTAAATGACACAATAGACCAGATAGACTTAACTGATACTTATAGGACATTCCATCTGAAAGCAGCAGAATATACTTTCTTCTCAAGTGCAGCAGAATGTTCTCCAGGATAGATCACATCTTGGGTCACAAATCAAGCCTCAGTAAATTTAAGAAGATTGAAATAGTATCAAGCATTTTTCTGACCACAGTGCTATGAGATTAAAAATAAATTACAGGAACAAAAACTGGATAAACCACAAACACATGGAGGTTAAACAATACACTACTAAATAACCAAGAGATCACTGAAGATATCAAAGAGGAAATCAAAAAATACATAGAAACAAATGACAGTGAAAACACGATGATCCAAACCTATGGGATGCAGCAAATGCAGTTCTAAGAGGGAAGTTTATAGCAGTACAATCCTACCTTAAGAAACAAGAAACAGCTCAAATAAACAACCTAACCTTACACCTAAAGCAATTAGAGAAAGAAGAACAGAAAAACCCCAAAGTTAGCAGAAGGAAAGAAATCATAAAGATCAGATCAGAAATAAATTTTTAAAAATGAAGAAAACAATAGCAAAAATCAATGAAACTAAAACCTGGCTCTTTGAGAAGATTAAAAAAAAATTGATAAACGTTTACCCAGACACATCAAGAAAAAAAGGGAGAGGATTCAAATCAATAAAATTAGAAATGAAAAAGGAGAAATTACAACTGACACTGCAGAAATACAAAGGATCATAAGAGACTACAACAAGCAACTCTATTCCAATAAAATGGACAACATTTTAGAAGAAACGGACAAATTCTTAGAAATGCACAAACTGCCAAGACTGAATCAGGAAGAAACAGAAAATATGAACAGACCAATCACAAGCACTGAAATTGAAACTGTGATTAAAAATCTTCCAACAAACAAAATTCCAGGACCAGATGGCTTCACAGGCAAATTCTATCAAACATTTAAAGAAGAGCTAACACCCATCCTTCTCAAACTCTTCCAAAAAATTGCAGAGGAAGGAACATTCCTGAACTCATTTGATGAGGCCACAATCACCCTGATAGCAAACCAGAAAAAAAATCACAAAAAAAGAAAATTACACACCAAATTCACTGATGAACAGAGAAACAAAAATCTTCAACAGAATACTAGGAAACAGAATCCAGCAACACATTAAAAGGATCATACACCATGGTCAAGTGGGATTTTTCCCAGGGATGCAAGGATTCTTCAATGTATGCAAATCAATCAATGGGATATAACATATTAACAAACTGAAGAATAAAAACCGTATGATCCTCTCAATAGATGTAGAAAAAGCTTTTGACAAAGTTCAACACCCATTTATGATAAAAAAAAAAAAAAAACTCTCCAGAAAGTGGGCATAGAGGGAACCTACCTCAACATAATAAAGGCCCTATATGACAAATCCACAGCAAACATCATTCTCAATGGTGAAAAACTGAAAATATTTCCTCTACGATCAGGAACAAGACAAGGATGTCCACTCTCACCAGTATTATTCAACATAGTTTTGGAAGTCCTAGCCACGGCAATCAGAGACGAAAAAGAAAGAAAAGGAATCCAAATTGGAAAAACAGAAGTAAAACTGTCACTGTCTGCAGGTGACATGACACTATACATAGAAAATCCTAAAGATGCCACCAGAAAACTACTAGAGCTAATCCATGAATTTGGTAAAGTTGCAGGATATAAAATTAATGTACAGAAATCTCTTGCATTCCTATACACTAACAATGAAAGATCAGAAAGAGAAATTAAGGAAACACTCCCATTAACCTGTGCAACAAAAGAATAAAATACCTAGGAATAAACCTCCCTAAGGAGGTAAAAAATCTGTACTCAGAAAACTATGAGATACTGATGAAAGAAATCAAAGATGACACAAACAGATAGAGAGATATACCATGTTCTTGGATTGGAAGAATCAATACTGTGAAGATGACTATACTACCCAAAGCAATCTACAGATTCAATGCAATCCTTATCAAATTACCAAGGGCATTTTTCACAGAATTAGAACAAAAAAATTTTACAATTTATATGGAAACACAAAAGACTCCAAATAGCCAAAGCAATCTTGAGAAAGAAAAATGGAGCTGGAGGAATCAGGCGCCCTGATATCAGACTATACTACAAAGCTACAGTAATCAAGACAGTATGGTACTGGCATAAAAATAGACACATAGATCAATGGAACAGGATAGAAAGCCCAGAGATAAACCCCATAGAATGGAAAAAAGACAGTCTCTTCAATAGCAGTGCCAGGAAAACTGGACAGCTACATGTAAAAGAATGAAATTAGAACACTCCCTAACACCATACACAAAATTAAACTCAAAATGGATTAAAGACCTAAATGTAAGACTGGACACCATAAAACTCTTAGAGGAAAACATAGGAAGAACACTCCTTGACATAAATCACAGCAAGTTTTTTTTGACCCACCTCCTACAGTAATGAAAATAAAAACAAAAATAAACAGATGGGACCTAATGAAACTTAATATCTTTTGTACAGCAAAGAAAACCATAAACAAGATGAAAAGACAGCCCACAGAATGTGAGAAAATATTTGCAAACAAAGCAACTGACAAGTGATTAATCTCCAAAATATACGAACAGCTCATGCAGCTCAATATCAAAAAAACAAACAACCCAATCAAAAAATGGGCAGAAGACCTAAGTAGACATTTCTCCAAAGATGACATACAGATGGCCAAGAGGCACATGAAATGCTGCTCAACATCACTAATTATTAGAGTAATGCAGATCAAAAGTACAAGGTATCACCTCACACAGGTCAGAATGGCCATCATCAAAAAATCTACAAACAACAAATGCTGGAGAGGGTGTGGAGAAAAGGGAACCCTCTTGCACTGTTGGCGGGAATATAAATTGATACAGCCACTATGGAGAACAGTACGGAGGTTCCTTAAAGAACTAAAAATACAGACCTTCCCTAGTGGTCCAGTGGTTAAGAATCTGCCTTCCAATGCAGGGGGCACAGGTTTGATCCCTGGTTGGGGAACTAAGATTCCACATGCTGCAGGGCAACTAAGCCTGCGTGCCACAACTACGGAGCCCACATCCCACAACTACAGAGCCCACGTGCTCTGAAACTCACCTGCCACAACTAGAGAGAAGCCCATGCAGCTCAATGAAAGATCCTGCATGCCACATCTAAGACCCTATGCAGCCAAAAATAAATGAATAAACAAATATTTTTTTAAAAACTTTAACTAGAACTATTATATGACCCAGCAATCCCACTACTGGGCATATACCCTGAGAAAACTATAATTCAAAAAGACACATGCACCCCAATGTTCATTGCAGCAGTACTTACAATAGCCAGGACATGGAAACAACCTAACTGTCCACTGACAGATGAATGGATAAAAAAGATATGGTACATATATACAACGGAATATTACTCAGCCATAAAAAGGAATGAAACTGGGTCATTTGTAGAGAAGTGGATGGACCTAGAGTCTGTCATACAGAGTGAAGTAAGTCAGAAAGAGAAAAACAAATATTGTATGTTAATGCATACATGTGGAATCTAGAAAAATGTACAGATGAACCTATTTGCAGGGCAGGAATAGAGATGGAGATGTAGAAAACGGATGTGTGAACTTGGGGGGGGAAGGGTGGATGAACTGGGAGATTCGGATTGACATATATACACTACCATGTGTAAAACAGATAGCTAGTGGGAACGTGCTGTATAGCACAGGGAGCCCAGCTCAGTGCTATGTGGTGACCTAGATGGATGGGGTGGAGGTGGGGTGGGAGAGAGGTCCAAGAGGGAGGGGATATATGTATACATATAGCTGATTCACTTCATTCTACAGCAGCAACTAACACAACATTGTAAAGCAACTATACCCCAATAAAAATTAAAATTTTTTTTAAAGATAATATGGATGGACCTGAAGGTATTATGCTAAGCAAAATAAGTCAGACAGAAAAAGACACATACCATATGATTTCACTTATATGATTCCACTTATGTGGAATCTAAAATACAAAACAAAATGAGAATAGATTCATAGATACAGAGAACAAACTGATGATTGCGGGGTTGGGGGGAGAGTGAAATAGACCAAGGGGATTAAGAGGCACAAACTTCCAGATATAAAATAAATAATTCATAGAGATATAATATCAGAATAGGGAATATAGTGATAATATTACAATAACTTTAAATGGTGACAGATAGTAACTTGACTTAAGTGTTAATCATCTCATAATGTAGATAAATGTCATATCATTATGTCATATACCTGAAACTGATATAACATTGTATGTTAATTATACTTCAATTATAAATTAAAAAATAGATAAGATGTGAAGAAGGGAGAAAGAGAGAGGAAGGAAGAAAGGAAGGGAGGGACGAAGGAAGGAAGGAAGGAAGGAAGGAAGGAGAGAGAGAAAAACATTAGTCACCCCATCTCTAGGAAAATGGATTATAGAAGTTCAGAAATAACAGGTGAAAACACCTAGAAAACAATGAATTGTCTAAAAGATTTACACATTTTAAATGTCCACATTAAAATATATGAATAAGATAAGTAAAATATTTGAAAGCAACTGTATTTGGAGTTGAGCCCAATCTCTCTCCTCTATTGCAATAGTCCTATGTAAAGTCTTCCTTACCATTTTAGCAAGTGTCAGAATAATTATTTAACAACAGCTGTTGCTCAGGCTCCTAACGGTATAATATAATCCAGTTCATCTAAAGTCCCAGAGTGAGATCTTTGTGCTAAAGAAAAGAAAACCTTCAAAATTTTGCACCATGTCAGATATTTCTTTCTTTTTGTGCACAAAATAAACCTATCATAGGATATTTGTAAATAATATATCCAGTAAGGGTTGATATCCAAACTATAGAAAGAGTTCATACAACTCAATATAAAAAAAAATCAATTAAAAAATGGGCAGAGGACCTGAACATTTTTCCAAAGATATACAGGTGGCCAGCAGGCACATGAAAAATGCTCAATATCACTAATCATCAGGGAAATGCAAATCAAAACCACAATGAGGGGACTTCTCTTGTGGCCCAGTGGTAAAGAATCCGCCTTACAATGCAGAGGACGTAGGTTCGATCCCTGGTCAGGAAACTAAGATCCCACATGCCGCAGGGCAACTAAGCCCACGCACCACAACTACTGAGTTTGTGCACCTCAACTACAGCCCCCGTGCCTTAAACCACAGAGCCCACGCGCCCTGGAGCCTGCACGCCACAACTAGAGAGAGAAAACCCGCACTCGACACCTAGAGAGAAGCCCATGCGCCGCAACGAAAGATCCCACATGCCTCAGTGAAGATCCCATGTGCCGAAAGTAAGACCTGACGCAGCCAAAAATAAATAAAATAAACAAATAAATATTAAATAAGTAAAAAAAAAACCACATGATATCACTTCACACTTGTCAGAATGGCCATATATCAAAAAGACAGAAACAGCAATTGTTGGTGAGGATGTGGATAAAAGGGAACCCTCAGGCACCATTGGTGGGAATGTAAATTGGTTCAGCCACTGTGGAAAATAGCATAGAGGTTCCTCAAAAAATTAAACATAGAACTACCATACAATCCAACAATTCCACCTCTGGGTATTTATTCTAAGAAAACAAAGACATTAATTCAAAGAGATAAATGCATCATTATGTTCATTGCAGGTTTCAAGATATGGAAGCAACCTAAGCATCCATGAACAGATGAACAGATAAAGAAGACGTGGTGTGTGTATATATATATACATGTATATATACATGTATTTATATATAAAATGTTAGTCATACAAAAGAATGAAATCTTGCCATTTGTGACAACATGGATGGACCTAGAGTGTATTATGCTAAGTAAGATAAGTCAGACAAAGAAAGACAAATACTATATTTCACTTATATGTGGAATTTAAAAAACAAAACAAGAATAAATTCACAGATAGAGGAAAAACTAATAGTTGCAGGGGGAGTGAAATAAGTGAAGGTCATTAAGAAGCACAAACTTCCGGTTACAAAATAAATAAATCGGGACTTCCCTGGCAGTCCAGTGGTTAAGACTCTGCACTTCCACTGCAGTGGGCACATGTGTTCGACTCCTGGTAGGGAATCCCACATGCTGCGTGGTGTGGCCAAACAAATAAATAATTAAAAATTTTTTAATTAAAAAAATAAATAAATCATGGGATGTAATATTCAGAATAGGGAATATAGTCAATATTATAATAACTTCAATGGTGACCGATGGTAACTGGACCGATGGTAACTGGACTTAGTGTGATTATTGCATAATGTATAAAAATATTAAACCACTATGTTACACATCTGAAACTAATACAATATTGTATGTCAAGTGTAACTTAATTTTTAATAAATAAATAATTGATATTTTTACATTTTTTAAATAAAAATAAATAACCTATCATTGCACTGGACCTTCAGTTTTCTGTAAATGGGAGGTTTACTCAAGGTAAACATTTAAAACACACCACAGGGACTTCCCTGCTGGTGCAGTGGTTAAGAATCTGCCTGCCAATGCAGGGGACATGGGTTCGAGCTCTGGTCCAGGAAGATCCCACATACCGTGGAGCAATTAAGCCCGCGTGCCACAAATACTGAAGCTCACGCACCTATAGCCCGTGCTCCCCAACAAGAGAATGAGAAGGCCACGTACAGCAAGGAAGAGTAGTTGCTTGCCGCAACTAGAAAAAGCCCGCGCGCAGCAACGAAGACCCAACGCAGCCAAAAATAAATAAGTATTTTAAAAATAAATAAATAAAACACACCACAATTTCGTAATCCTGCTTTGTCACTTCTCCTTTTTTTTTTTTTTTTAATGTACTGGGATTCTCTAAACAAACCAAAAAAATGGAACTGCTGTCACAATGCGTTTCCTGCCCACATTCTGGGCATTTCTCCTTTCCAGAAACTGGCTCCAGCTGCATCTTGGGCCGCGCGGGTCTCAACACTTCTTAGGCCTGGCCTCTCCTCTCCTCTTTAGGACTCTAAGCAAAACCGGCCACCTGGCCTGGCCTGGCCTGCAGCCCCCAACAACTGACCTCATTGCTTAACTAGGGTGGGAGAATCCCCGCAAATTTGCTTCTGCTACTCTCTGCTACCCTCTGCTGGTCATGGGTGTTAGTAGCACTCAACCTTCCACCCTCCTTCCCAGGTTAAGGAGACAAAGAAAGAAAAGCAAGGACTAGAAGAGAGTGCAGAGGACCAGAGAAAGGAGATAGCTAGTCACCGAAGGAAAGAGTGTGCAAGGTGTTGAAATTTCCAGGAGAGAGGCGAATGACTGGATACTGGGGAAAGATGTTGTTTTTCTAGATGAACATTAATATAGTTACTTACAGGAGGTGGGGGAGAAATGTTTGGCTGACACCTGTGCAAAACCAGAAGCAGGAACCTCCCCCTCTTTGTAACCAAGAGACCAACACTGTGAAGCACTCACCTTCACGGGGCGCCTCCCCTCCACCTCACTTAAGTTAACCAAATGCCCTTCTGTCCACCCTTCATCAAAACCCTTTCACAAGAAAGGCTCTTGTAAACCTGCAGGCAAGTCTCTTTCAATTGTTTAGAAATAAAAAGATATTAGATATCATCCAATTTAATATCCTTCCTTTATAAAAGAACACTGTGCTCTAGAGCCCGTGAGCCACAACTACTGAGCCTGTGTGCCACAACTATGGAGCCTGTGCTCTAGAGTCCGCGAGCCACAACTACTGAACCCATGCACCACAATTACTGAAGCCCGCACGCCTAGAGCCTGTGCTCTGCAGCAAAAGAAGCCACTGCAATGAGAAGCTCACACACTGCAAAGAAAAGTAGCCCCCGCTCACCACAACTAGAGAAAGCCTGTGTGCAGCAATGAAGACGAAATGCAGCCAAAAAAAAAAAAGCATAATCTAGCAGATGCAAACTATTATATATAGGATGGATAAACAACAAGGTCCTACTGTATAGCACAGGGAACTATATTCAATACCTATGATAAACCATAATGGAAAAGAATATGAAAAAGGATATATATATATATCTGAATCACTTTGCTATATAGCAGAAATTAACACAACATTGTAAATCAACTACCCTTCAATAAAATTAAAAAAAAAAAAGAAGCATAATCTTCCTCGAGGCAGCCCCTGGCCTCACTAAATGCTAGTGTGTTCCTCAGTCCTGACAACTGGAAATGCCCATCCACACAGCCCAACATGTCCTAGGAGTCCTCTTTTGGATCTGTTGGACTGATTTAGCTGATAAAGATACAAGGAACCACTTTTAGGTTCAGACACTTGATTACTTATATAGCAAAAGGAAGAACAATCAAAAGTGCCCCAGCTCCCCATGGCCCTCTTCCCACACACCAAAAAGACAACACCTCTTTCTCTGAGCTCAGAGAAGAGGTAATGGAGCACACTGCAAGATCCAGTCACCTACAAGTCAAGACAAGAAGCCTCAGAATGAAACCTAACTTGCCGGCACCCTGATCTCAGACCTGTAGCATGCAGAATTGTGAGATATAATTTCTGTTGTTGAAGCTGCCGGGTCTGTGGTACCTTGTTACAGCAGCCCAAGCTCACTGAGACAAAGTTTTGCCTGCATGGCCCGTGTCTCCAGGGCACCATGGGAGAACCATGGCCCTACAATCCCCTCCCTCCAACACTGCCCAACTTTCACCTCTATCACAAACACACTCCACGGCATACCTCGGAAAGGTTGAACCTTGGACACCCCTGGAATAACCCAGAGGAAATGAGGAAGAGAAGGAAGAAGTTAATGGTCAGACTGTCATGCTCCCCCAATTTTCTCTAGTTTCCTTTCTTTCTTTCTTTTTTTAAGTAGGTGTGCCAATGGCTTTTTATAAAAATTTTTATTGGCATATATTTGATTGACAATGTTGTGTTACTAGTTTCCTTTATTTCTAACTATTAAAAGCGCATTCAGGGCTTCCCTGGTGGCGCAATGGTTAAGAATCTGCCTGCCAATGCAGGGGACACAGGTTCTAACCCTGATCCAGGAAGATTCCACATGCCGCGGAGCAACTAAGCCCGTGTGCCACAACTACTGAGCCTGCGCTCTAGAGCCCGCGAGCCACAACTATTGAAGCCCACGCACCTAGCGCCTGTGCTCCCCAACGAGAGAAGCCACTGCAATGAGAAGCCCTCCCACTGCAATGAAGAGTAGCCCCCGACTCACCACAACTAGAGAAAGCCCATGCACAGCAACGAAGACCCAACGCAACCAAAAATAAATAAATAAATTTATAAAAAATAAAAGCACATTCCAAAAAAAATACTGCATAATAAAGAAGTAGACATATATTAAAAAAAAAAAGCACATTCAAAGTCCATCTTACACATGGTTGCCTCCTCATCTTCTTCTTGCAGGGGTCAGAACCAAGTTTTGCAAATAGTAAGTACACAATCAATTTCTGTTTGATTATATGCATTAGTTTAAAAGGACTCAATTTCTTTTTCCTCAGCAATTTCAAGGTAATCAACACTGAAAATCTTGCGCCAGGACTATGCAAAACATTTTGCTGACATCACCCTATTTAACCCTCTGAACTATTTTTGCTCACACTCATGACACAAAATGTGTGGGGGTTTCTTCTACCCAACAACTGATTCTGCAAATGTCTGGACTCTAATTGGGTGTCCTACAACTCAATTCTTATACTATCTACCTAGAATTAGTGTCAAATCTCACAAGTTAAAGGCTCAGTCCCACAAGACTGACCCCACTACATATGCCAATCAGATGTCCAGGTTGTCACGGGTACTTCTGACCAACCAGCTATAAATGCAAGGGTTACCATGCCCACTCCCCAACTCAGTTTCAATAATTTGCTAGAGATGCAAACTATTACATACAGAATGGATAAACAACAAGGTCCTACTGTATAGCACAGGAAACTATATTCAATAACCTGTGATAAATCATAATGGAAAAGAATATAAAAATATATATATACATATATATGTATAACTGAATCACTTTGATGTATAGTAGAAATTCACACAACGTTGTAAATGAACTATACTTCAATAGAATAAAAAATAAAAGGTAGATAATTTTCTAGAATGACTCACAGAACTTAGGAAAGTAGTTACTAGTTTTTTATAAAGGATATAACAGTAACAACCAAATGGAAGAGACACATAGGACAAGGTATGGGGTGGGGGTGAGTTTCCATGCCCTCTCCAAGCACACCACCCTCCTAGTACCTCCATAGGCTCACCAACCTGTAAGCTCTCTGAACCCCACCATTTAGGGGTATTTTTTATGGAGACTCCGTCACATAGGCATGGTTGATTCAATCATTGGCCGTTGGTGACGGAACTCAAACTCCAGTCCCTCTCACCTCCTGAGAGGTTGGGCAGTGGGGCTGAAAGTTCCAACCCTCTCATCACAACTATTGGTTCCTGTGGCAACCAGTCCCCATGCTACCCAGGAGCCCAACTTGAGTTCAAATAAGTTCAAATAAGTATAAACTCAGGTATGGTTGAAAGGGGCTTATCTGAATTAAAAAATATACTCTCTCATGCATATCACTCAGGAAATATCAAGGATTTTAGAAACTCTGTGTCAGGAACTAGGGACAAAGACCAAATATATATTTCTTATTACCAACATCCTTATTCTATTAATGAGGGAACTGAAGTTTAGATAATAATCATAGCTTGCACTACAGTGTGTTATATTTAAGAAATGGTTCTGTATATATTGTAGACTGTATTCTAAATTATAGTATAGTGCCTATATAATCACACATATGCTATATAAAATGTACTATTCTATAACCTAGAAGTATTGTACATTAGTAGATATTATTACATTATATAATAACACATCTATTAAATGTTTTACTCCTATAATAACCCTATAGGGTGAGAACTAACTATGATTACTATCATTTGAGGAAACTGAGCTACAGTGAAGTTACATTAGTGCACAAGATCACACCATAGGAGGGACTTCCCTGGTGGTTCAGTGGCTAAGAATCTGCCTTCCAATGCAGGGGATGCAGTGGGTTTGATCCCTGGTTGGGGAACTAAGATCCCACATGCCGCAGGGCAACTAAGCCCATGCCACAACTAATGAGCATGCGGGCCACAACTAGAAAGCCCATGCACCACAACTACAGAGCCTGTGCACCACAACTAGAGAGAAGCCCAAGCACCACAAAAAAGATCCCGCGTGCAGCAATTAACACCTGACGCAGCCAAAAATAAAATAAATAAATATTTTTTTTAAAAAAAAGATCACACTATGGGATGTGGCAGCTGAGCTGATCTAAAAGTTGTGCAGCCCCACAGGCACTTCCCTGGCGGTCCAGTAGTTAAGACTCTGCACTTCCAATGCAGGGGGTGTGGGTTCAATCCCTGGTCAGGGAACTAAGATCCCACATGCCATGCAGTGCAGCCAAAAAAATAAAGTGGTGCAGCCCCAAATCCTTTGCTCTCAACACTCCCCTAAACTGCTCTTGTCTGAGTCCCAGGCCTGAATGTGGACCTATCTCAAGGTTCTTGGTCACTGTTTCTCAGTACATCAAAGAATCTTCTTCAATTTTATAATATTCTCTCCCTACTTCAATTTAAAATGTTTATACCCCCAGTCACTTAGCAAAACTCAGCTTCATATTTCCTTGATTCTAAATCTTGCATTTGACAAAAGATGCTATATATAAAGTTAAAAGAAAAATGATGAAGGATATATTTGTGAAAAGATTCTCATTTTATATAATAAATTATTACTATCCAAAATGTGTAAAAGGCTCCTGAAAATAAAGGAGCAAATAAGACTTATATGCTGAGAACTATAAAACATTGATAAAGAAAATCGAAGATGATTCAAGGAAATGGAAAGATACCCCACACTCTTGGAATGGAAGAATTAATATTGTTAAAATGGCCATACTACCCAAAGCAATCTACAGGCTTAATGCAATCCCTATGAAATTACCCATGACATTTTTCACAGAACTAGAACAAGCAATCCTAAAATTTGTGTGAAACCAGAAAAGACCCAGAATTGCCAAAGCAATCCTGAGAAAAAAGAACAAAACTGGACGCATAGCCCTTTCAGACTTCAGACAATACTACAAAGCTACAGTAATCAAAACAGCATGGTACAGGCACAAAAACAACATATAGCTCAATGGAACAGAAGAGGGAGCCCAGAAATTAACCCACACACCTATGATCAATTAATCTTTGACAAAGGAGGTAAGAGTATATAATGGAGAAAAGACAGTCTCTTCAGCAAGTGGTGTTGGAAAGCTGGACTGCCCCTTATAAATCTAGGAAGTTAGAACATTCCCTCATAACATATACAAAAATAAGCTCAAAATGGCTTACAGACTTAAATACAAGACATGACACCATGAAACTCCTAGAAGAGAACATAGGCAAAACATTCTCTGATATACATCACAGCAATGTTTTCTTAGGTCTGTCTTCCAAAGCAATAGAAATAAAAGCAAAAATAAACAAATGGGACCTAATCAGATTTATAAGCTTTTGCACAGCAAAGGAAACCATGAACAAAATGAAAAGAAAATCTATGGACTGTGAGAAAATATTTGCAAATGATGTGACCAACAAGGACTTAATTTCCAAAATATACCAACAGCTATTACAACTCAATACAAGAAAACAAACAACCCAATCAAAAAATGGGCAGAAGACCTAAATAGAGATTTCCCCAAAGAAGACATACAGATGGCCAACAGGCACATGAAAAGATGCTCAAGATCACTAATTATTAGAGAAATGCAAATCAAAACTACAATGAAGTGTCAACTCACTCCAGTCAAAATGGCTATTTTCAAAAAGTCTACAAATAATAAATGCTGGAGAGGGTGTGGAGAAAATGGAATCCTCCTACACTACTGGTGGGAATGTAAATAGGTGCACCATTATGGAAAACAGTATGGAGGTTCCTTAGAAAACTAAAAATAGAGTTACTATATGATCCAGCTACCCCACTCCTGGGCATGTATCTGGAAAAGAAGAAAACTCTAATTAAAAAAAAACATGCACCCCAACGTTCACAGCAGCACTATTTACAGTAGCCAAGACATGAAAGCAACCTAAATGTCCCTTGACAAATGAAGGGATAAAGAAGATGAGGTATATATATACAATGGAGTATTATTCAGCCACAAAAAAGAATGAAATAATGCCATTTGCAGCAACCTGGATGGACCTAGAGATTATCATACTAGGTGAAGTAAGTCATACAGAGAAAGACAACTATTATGATGTCACTTATATGTAGAATCTAAAAAATAGTAAAAATTTATTTACAAAACAGAAACAGGGGGCTTCCCTGGTGGCACAGTGGTTGAGAATATGCCTGCCAATGCAGGGGACATGGGTTTGAGCCCTGGTCTGGGAAGATCCCACATGCTGCGGAGCAACTAGGCCCATGAGCCACAACTACTGAGCCTGCATGTCTGGAGCCTGTGCTCCGCAACAAGAGAGGCCGCGATAGTGAGAGGCCCCGCGCACTGCGATGAAGAGTGGCCCCCGCTTGCCCCAACTAGAGACAGCCCTTGCACAGAAACGAAGACCCAACACAGCCAAAATAAATAAATAAATTAATTAATTAAAAGAAAAAGAATGCAACACAATTCTTTACAGAAAACAGAAACAGACTCATAGACATAGAAAACAAACCTATGGTTACCAAAGGGAAAGGGAGAGGAGGGATAAATCAGGAGCTTGGGATTAACATATACACACTACTATATATAAAATAGATAACCAACAATGACCTACTGCAGAGCACCGGCAACTATACTCAATACCTTATAATAACCTATAACGGAAAAAATTTTTTCTAAAAGATAAATGATGAATTATATATTTGTGAAAAGATTCTCATTTTATTTTTCTATATTATTTATTCATTTATTTATTTGGCTGTGCCAGGTCTGAGTTGTGGCATGCAGGATCTTTTAGTTGCAACATGTGGGATCGAGTTCCCTGACCAGGGATTGAACCCAGGCCCCCTGCATTGGGAGCGTGTAGTCTTAACCACTGAACCACCAGAGTAGACCCAAGATTCTCATTTTATATAATAAATTATTAATATCCAAAATGTGTAAAGTGCTCTTAAAAATAAAGAAGCAAATAAGACATTTTATTATTTATGTTGCCATGTGTATAACAAGTTGCTTAAAACAACAAACAATTGTAGTCTCAGTGTCTGTGGGTCAGGGTTGTGGGTATGGTTTGGTGGGTGTTTCTGGCTCAGGGTCTCTCCGGAGGCTGCATTTAAGACTCAGACAGTAGGGGCTTCCCTGGTGGCGCAGTGGTTAAGAATCCGCCTGCCAATGCATGGGACACAGGTTTGAGCCCTGGAAGATCCCACATGCCACGGAGCAACTAAGCCCATGCGCCACAACCACTGACCTGAGCTCTAGAGCCCGAGAGCCACAACTACTGAGCCCGCCAAGCCACAACTACTGAAGCCCGCGTGCCTAGAGCCCGTGCTCCATAAGAGAAGCCACCGCAGTGAGAAGCTCGCAGAAGAGTAGCCCCCGCTCACCACAACTAGAGAAAGCCCGCTCACAGCAATGAAGACCCAACGCAGCCAAAAATAAATAAATAAAATAAATCAAAAAAGAAAAAATTCAGACAGTTGCTAGGCTCTGAGGCTTGCCTGGGTTTACAGGATCCACTTCCAAGCTAGCACTCAGCTGCTGGCAAGAGGCTTCAATTCCTGGCCACAATGCCCTTCCCATAGGACTGCTCACGATATAAAAGTCGGCTTCCCAACTTCTATGAGAGCGATGAGATAGACAGAGGGAGAGAGCACAAGTGGGCAAGGGAGCTACCAAGATGAAAGCTTTTGTAACTTAATCCTGGAAGGGATATACCATCCCTTCTGCCTTAAGCTGTTGGTCTCACAAACTAACCCCGGTAGGATGTGGGAGGGAGCCACATAGGGTGTGAGCAGCAGAAGATAGAATAGAGGTCATCTTGGATGCTGGTTTCCATTAACATAAAAATGGTTATCCATATAAAAAGATATTTGTCCGCCCAGTGATTAGGTAATGCAGATTATAACAAAAAGAACCCATTTCTCTGTTAGATTAGCAGGAACTTTAAAAGTCTGACACAATCTATCATTGACCACAACGCAGGCAAGTGGGTATGCTTACACCTTATCCTGGAAGTGTGCATTGAAAGGACAATTTGCAGTAACCTCTGAAGTAGTGACTCCACTTCCTAGGTTTCTCTCCTGAAGGAATACTGACTTACGTTCACATGATTTATGTTCAGGGGTGCTCAGGGAAGAACTGCTTGCTGTACAAAGAGAATAAAGAACAGAATGTCCATGAATAAGGAACCATTATTTCATATCATATCCACAGTGCACATAGTATGTTGCTAAATGAAGAAATCTTCATGCCAAATATATGTATCTTGTGATCTAATTTAAGTAAAATAATTTTTTTTAAATCTCCCATGCAGGTGATAAACACACACACACACACACACACACACACACACACACACACACCAGCAAAAATACAGGAAACCTGCATACCTTGTTCACTCCTTAACCCACAGGGCTGTGAACAGAGACATTCTGGATAAAAACTAGGTCCCAAAATATCTGAATATAGATAAAGATAAATCCAGAAAGTTGCATAGTCAATTATAGAGAACGATATGATGAGGGAACATTCCCATTTGGGTGTGTGTGTATTATATACAAAACCACAAATATGTACTTAAGTTTTGGAGTTTATTTCCTTCCAACAACATTGCTACAACCAACTGTAAACAAAAATCATGAAACTGGACATAGTCAGCAAGACTGATACCATCCTGGCCTTCAGAACTCCTCTCCAAGGGCTTTTAAATCCCAAATTCAGTGCGAAGAAGTTAGAAGAGGAGAAGGATGAAGAGGAAGGGGAGGAGGAGAAAAAGTAGGAGGAAGAGAAATAGGAGGAAGGGGAGAAGGGGGAGGAGCATGGGAGAGGAGAAGGGGGAAAGAAGAAGAAAAAGAAAGAGACGAGGGCTTCCCTGGTGGCGCAGTGGTTGAGAGTCCGCCTGCCGATGCAGGGGACGCGGGTTCGTGCCCCGGTCCGGGAAGATCCCACACGCCGCGGAGCGGCTGGGCCCGTGAGCCATGGCCGCTGAGCCTGCGCGTCCGGAGCCTGAGCTCCTCAACGGGAGAGGCCACAACAGTGAGAGGCCCGCGTACCGCAAAAAAAAAAAAAAAAAAAAAAAAAGCCCAGTCCAGGCGCTGCAGTGAGCTGGTCTAGGGGCCTGTGTGTGGAGTGCGCGCCACCCAAGTGGACCCGCCTGAGCGTGAAGGGCAGCTCAGCCGTTCCTGGCATGCGCGGGACAAGGACGCCTGGACGTCTGCTGCTCATCTCCCCTGAGAGTTGCTTCCGCATTTCCAGCAATACATATTCGACCAGCCGGGTTAGCTCTGCTAAGGTAGCTCGGGTTTCGTGGTGTTAACACTCCCCCACTAATTTTCTAGCCCACGGGCTGGACTCAACGGATGATATTGAACCCCGCAAACCGCCCGAAGCATCTTCTCCGCCCTCTGGTGGTTACAGCAAAGTGAAACTGTTAGAGAAATTCAACTCCCGCTGAACTCGGAGTTGCAAGGAATAGATTTATGACGACTCGAGGAGGAAAACGCATGATCTTGCAATTTGTGTTTTAAAATGTCCAGAGCTTGTGGCTCTCCACGGGTCACCATTTCACCGAAAATGCCTGTTCCCAACTGATGCAGTTTGAATGTGATGTCCTCGGAACACCTCCGCGGTGCTTCGAAAGCCTGGAATCCGCCCCGCACAATGGATCGCGCCTTTGTCACTGTATTCCCTCCTGTCTTCCAGGTCCTCTGGGTGTGCTCCCGGCAGGCTCTGGGTCTCGTGTCCTGTACTCCCCTGAACAAGTTTTGATTTTGACTGCAAGGAGGTAACTCCTCAGCCCCAGGCCAGGGAGACCCAAAAAGGGTGGAGCCCCAAGATCTCCCCTGGGAGGCGGCGCGCAGCAGTACACTTTATAAAAGTGTTTTTCAGCCTTTGAGCCAGCAAGCCACTTTAATTTTAGAAGAGTTGCCGATTGGAGCAGACATTGTGAGGAAGTTCATAACTTAAAACGCCCCACTCCACTACGGGGGGTACCGAGGTGCATCTCTGCCTTCCGATTCTCCAGCAGAGAGAGGAGGCGCGCCCGCCCCAACTAAACTCTAAAGCCACCCCTGGAGTTTGGGCAGAGAGAGCTGCTTCAGGCGTTATAGCCCCGCCCTGCCTGGGGACTTTTCCTTTTGTTCCTCGTTAAAAAACAATGGTTGGGGGTGAGGGAAGCGAAATGGGCGAAGGTGGTCCAAAGGTGCAAACTTCCAGTTTACTTCCTGGGGTAGTAAAGTACGTCATGGTGACTGTTGTTAACCAGTGTATCGTATATTTGAAAGTTGCTTAGAAAGTAGATCTTAAAAGTTCAAACATATGGGCTTCCCTGGTGGCGCAGTGGTTGAGAATCCGCCTGCCGATGCAGGCGACACGGGTTCGAACCCTGGTCCGGGAAGATCCCACATGCTGCGGAGCAACTAAGCCCATGTGCCACGACTACTGAGCCTGCGCTCTAGAGCCCGTGAGCCACAACTACTGAGCCTGCGTGCCACAACTACTGAGTCTGCGCTCTAGAGCCTGCGAGCCACAACTACTGAAGACTGTGCACCTAGAGTCTGTGCTCCGCAACAAGAGAAGCCGCCCGGGCATGTCAAGGAAGAGTAGCCCCCTCTCACTGCAACTAGAGAAAGCCCCGTGTGCAGCAACGAAGACCCAATGCAGCCAAAAATAAAATAAGATAAATAAATTTTAAAAAAACAGTTCACACACACAACTGTAATTTTGTGTGGTGATGGATTTAACTAAAATTGTGTTAACTGAACTTACTTCACAATATGTACATATACCCCAGGTAGTTTTGATGTAGGCGGGCTTCCACTGCTCTTTGAGAAATACTGACAGGCCAGTGGTGCTAAAATGCAGATTGGAAAGACTTTCACCTAGTACTTACAATTTGGAAGGTTTTGGAGGGAGCCAGGAATCAGGATTTTCATTACACACACAGTTTCAAAGGCTACTCTTTAAGAACTCATAATCTAATAATATGGTTACTGGCTCTCACACTTTTTTAAATTGAAAGCCAAAGAAATATATTTAACATTGTATCTAGTACATATGTATTTATGTATATGTAAATATGCATGTATGTATAAAATGGGAGCAAAACTTAGGGAAAAATACTGACCTGACATAGCCTGATAAGAAAAAGCGGCCCCCTCTATAATCGGAATTTTGTCAAGTGTTCTAAAAGTTAAAGTAACACAACAAAAAAATTCCTTTCATTTTCCTCACTCAAGGCCCTGCTTCTCTTTGTTGTTCCCAATAAAGCCGGGACTCCTCTGATTCCTCTTTTAAATGTATATCTGGATCCCTTTTCAAATGCAAATTCCACTTTATCTATGGTTATTTAAGGTAGATTTCAAAAACACATGCTTGGATGGCTTTTCAAACCTAGATTGTGAGTTTACTTTTGAGGACTTCCCAGACACCCTGTGCTGATCCCCAACCCAAAAGCATTTGGGAGGTGGGACTGTCTCCTTTTGTTCTCTAAAAGAACCCATAAACTTGTGGAGATAGGAACTGTAATGAAGTAACCAGTGGTTTCTTGCTGGTGGATACTCCCCTCATTCTTACTTCTCGCAGATCTTGAAAAAACAAAAGCCCTATTTCAGACATACCAGAGTCTATGGACTCATTTCCAAAACTAGAACAATGTGCTCTGGCATCTAATCTCCACTAGTCTCTTCCATTAGAAAAATAATCATACTGGACCACTACGTTGATTAAACCATGCACAACTCACTGGGTGAAACACACCAGTCTAAGACCTGTTGGGAAAGGATTTGTTGTGAGGTTCCAGGTTTAAAGGGCTCCCTGTTCTCGTTCTGAGTGGCATTCACTGAGCCCTCAGGACCTGGGCGGACAACAGTCCAAAGAAACTGAACTCGCAGGTCATTTTTTTTTTTTTAAGTCCCCAGTAGGAAAGACGAGTGCAAAAGGCGCTGGGTATCAGAGATGTTGGTGGAAGTGTAAGGAGAGGGAAGGCAAATTCGTAAAACCTGGTGAGGAGCTGTAGTCGAAGGAGAAGACGGAAGCTCAGACCCGGGGGCGATTTGCCCTTCGGCAGTGGTGCTCAACTCTGGGAGACCAGCTTTCCTTTTTCATTTGCGAATGTGAGGAATCCCCGCAGGTGCGCAACAGCGGCGGTGCAGGAAAGCCAGCGCGGTGCCACGCCTTTTCTTCTCGCTTATTCAATTTGTCATCAACGGCGCATCGGAACAATCGAGAGGCAAAAACTGTTCGCTTCCTTTTTTCAGAAGATTCCCTAGGAAAACGATTTGCTTTTTAAATTTCTTTGAACAACCTTTCGCCCTAGAAATGGGAGAACTGAAATTCTGGTTAATTCTGATTTCAAATATCTGCGTGGCAATTTGGGAGTAAACATTCATCCCCAAGGCCTCTCCCATTCATCTATGGGAGAGGGGAGGAACTACCTAAGACCCCGTAATGTCACCCCTCCAAGGGTGATAGGGCCAGCGCGAGCCCTTCTTACCGCGGTGTCACGGAACCAAAGTTGGTGACCGGTGGTTACCGACGGTGGCGGGCGGCTTCTGGGTCCAGCCGTCAGCCGGAGTAGCCTGTTTGAGATACAGCGCCCACCCTTAGAAATTCCCGCGCGGGCGCCTATGTACTTGGCAGGATGCACACCTCCCCGATCCTCGCCTTCCCAGCCCGAAGAGCGACGGCAGAGAGGCCACTGTTCTAGACCCTCCCTTGCGGCCAGCCCACCCCTCCCTAGGCTTCAGGGCCTTTGTAAGGCGCGACCACCTGCGTCAGAGAACGAACGTGGCACTGGCGGGACTGACCCCCAGAAACTCCTGGATCCCGGGCGGGGGCCACCGGTGGAGATGGGGTGGGAGTAGGAGGAATTATGCAAGGCGGGAGGGTTCAGTGGAGAAAGCAAGGGAGAAGTCCAAGGGCTTGGAGTGTCCGGCTTCCAGCAATGGGAAGGCTCTGTAATAACAGAGAGACCAGGCCATGGTCCCTGTAAAGAGTCCCGGAAATCAGGGCTCAGATGTACTTGCTGTGTCCCTAGAAATTCCTCAAATGCGGCTGTTAACTTTTCCAGGCTTTTTCAACTCAGTTAAGGAGTCTGATACTGGATAATTTCTGAGGATTTATCAGGGTGTTAGCTCTGTACTACTAGAGTAAGTAAATTTTAAAACAAAGGAACAGACAGACCGCGCTGGGTTGCTGTCGCCATCGTTGCAGCCCCTTGGGTCTCAACAAGACCGGCGATGCTCCAGAATGGGAGACAAGCCAGTTTGGGAGCAGAATGTATCCAGCTTCATTCAACATTACTACCAGTTATTTGATAACGACAGAACCCAACCGGGCGCAATTTATACTGACGCGCCATGCGTTGCCTGGAAAGGACAGCAGTTTCAGGGGAAAGCTGCCATCGTGGAGAAATTGTCTAGCTTCCATTCCACAAAATCCAGCACAGCATCACGGCTCAGCACCATCAGCCCATGCCAGATAGCTGCATCATCAGCACGGTTGTAGCCCAGCTCAACGCAAGTGAAGACCCTACCACGGGGTTCCGTCCGTTGTTCCTATTAAAGAACATCAACTGATGTTTGGGTTTGCACCAATGACAGGTTCAGGCTTGCCCTGCACAACTTGGGCTAACGCTCTCCCAGCCAGGCACTCATGCTGTTCCCTCCTCCCTCCTCTTCCCGATACTATTCACACTTCTCCAGATGCTCCGAATATCATACACAAATGGGCAGGGCCACGGTGGGAGTGAGCGCAGGACGCCGCTGCTACTGAGGTATTGTGCATGATGTTTGGACGCTAGACTAGTTGCATCTGACAGGAGAAGTTTGTGTTGTACCAGCGCATGACTTGGAAACACAAGTTAATGCAAAAGGTTGTCTATTTTTTTTTTTAATCTACTGACAAGTTGTTTTAGTAACCCAAAGAAGTGAAGGAGAAAGCTTCTGCCTCACTGCCCAGATGTACTGATTTGTTCCGATGTTTCAGTGCCTCGTGATACAATAAAACCACGGAAATTTTCTTACAAAACAAACAACCTTTTTAAAGAAATTATACCAAGTAGTTGTGTCAGGGGTAAAGGCAGATGTTTTTGGAAGTGAGGCTAAGGATAGAAGTAGATGATAACCTTTCAACTAGAAGAGATAATGTAAAGAAAGAAAATAGGAACACAAAGTAACATTTACATGATCTATTCTTAAAGTGGGAAATCTACATCATCCAAGCCACAGGGAAGATAGCTTTGTTCACATCAAGTTGGTTTTAGATGGTACATCTGTCTCATTTGTTAAGTCCCATTAGCCTTCCTCGTGGCAGAGCTGGGGAGTCCCTAGGAAGGCTACCAGCATGAGCCAGACCCAGGGCCCACCTTACAGTTCAGAATTCTGGCTCTTACCATTCAGGATGAGGTTTAGGAGCCAGACCTTTCTCATTTCCAAAGCCCACAACACAGGCTTTAGGATGCCTTTTCTCAGCAAGCTATTACAAACCAAGAGGTTTTGGTTCCCAGACATTCCACAGATCTGGGAGAGAATTCTTACCTGGCAATGTCTTTCCACAACCTAATGGTGACTGAGACATACAAGAGCCCCCTTCAGCAACTGGATTCAATCACAGTTATGGGGCAGCCGACTTTCCAGCCTTCAACTCCTGTACTCACTATTAACTGTCTACTTTCTTGTCAAGTCAGTAAGCCAGCAGCCCACACCTCTCTCCTGGGTTTCCCCCAAATACTAACTGAACTCTAGTACCTGTCAAGATCCCCTTAGCCTAATGAGAACCGTTCATCAACACTCCATTTTGTTAAAAGACCCATAATAGCTTATGATAGTGTTACAGAAAAATTATTCACGACACTAGTTAAAGCACAATAAGGCTGATCTTGGGGAGGCAGCGGTGACTGGTGGCGTGAAGCGAGATCTTAATTCCCTGCCCAAGAATTGAACCTGGGTAGCTTGGATGAAAACCAGGAATCCTAGCTACCACACCCCCTGGCTCTTGCCTCCAGTGAAAAATGCATTTCTCACGGAGGCAAAAACTGTAAAAACAGGTACAAAGTTTATTATTAGAGACATAGCACAACAACAAGTGGGAGAGCAAACAGAGAAAGTGTGTTTAGTTGAGACAGAAGCAAGGCAGAGATGCACACCCCGAGAGAAAGGGTGTGGGCATCCTGCCTAATGAGGAGGAGTGCAGTAAAGAGGCTGTTAGGTCATTTATATAGGGCAGTTCTTCCGGGTCTTTGTTTACCTTTGACCAATTATCTGGTTTCTTTTTCCACAACTGACCTGCCTTAGGACCCTCCCCAACATGCGTGCACAACTTTTTTCCAAGATGGATTACAGCCCAGAGGCCTATGGGACGGCCTTAGCATCACATATTATGGGGTGGTGCCCCCTCCTTTTTGACCCGCAAGGAGCCTTTCTGCGCATGTGCAATGTTTCCCTTACCCCAAGGATGGAGAAATGTATGACCTCTTGATCTTTTAACAAGGTTTAGCCCCTCCCTGTCCATAAAAATGTCAAATGTCTGGTTATTTACCCTATTTCTCTTGCTGCTTTTTATATCGAGGTGCAGATCTTGAAATATAGACAGGAGTCCGGTCATAAATATGTAGTCCTGGAGCCCGTTTGTCTCCTGCTTCAGGAAATGTAAACAGGGGGCTGGTAATGAATGTCTGGCCTGGAGCCCATCTTCTTCTCACCCCAGGAAGTGTGAACAGGAGGCCGGTTGTAAATGTCTAGCCTGGAGCCCATCTATCTCCTGCCTCAAGGCAATCTTTATTCAGGGGACTATTGGGATAGGTGTATGGACCACTGAAGACAGGGTTTTGCAATGGGGGAGAGTGACTGGGCTCAACTCCAAATACAACAAGGAAAAGTGGGAATTCACAGCCAAGGAGCAGGGTGGGAGAGTCAGTGGATAGAATATTACTAAGGGGAAACATTAGGGGTAAAGGGGCATTCAGGCTAAAGTGACCTCACCTGAGGGGATTCTTGCTGAAGGTAGGCCAGGGTGATCTGATATCACCTGAGGGATGGTGGGGGGATGAGGAACCTGATCAGGATCTCCAGGGTAATCAGAAATCTCTAGGGTGGGGACTTCTGGTTAAACTGACTTAGCAGGATTCTTGCTAAAACTGGACAATGCAGAACAAGAATGGAAGCCCAAAAGTCAGGTCTAGTTGAAAAATGATCAGGGAAACCTGATTACAGTTGGGCTGAGGAGAGAATCTGTCAACAACAGCCCAGCCTTTTTCCTGCAGCATAGAGTAAAGCAGAAATTATCAGAGTGAATCATGATTTGTGCGTCTTTCTCTGGGCTGCAGGCAAAAAAGCATACGGAGTGAAATCCGAGTTCTTTAGCCTGGTGTATGAGGACCTCTTACCTCATCTGCAGGTTTGTCACACAGCTCCCTCCAAATAGCAAGTGTTTTGCATCACGGTCATTCGTTCACTTAGCTCATCTTCATGTTGTACCAGTGAGATTTTCCCATCTTCCAGAATAAGCCCCACTTTCTCACCCTTGAGCTGGGCTGCTCTGAGTGGATACCCAGTAAATGCTAAATTAAATTAACTCAAAGAAGAGAGAGATTAGGACAGCAGATCTGTTGGCAATTATCTCAATATTCCAGGGAGATGACTTCAACAAAGACAACCAGAATGCCAAAGAGAAGATGGATGGGGGACTTTGTCTATTTTAACCAGTTAGATCTGGGAGATAACAGGCAGGGAAAAGCTGAAGGTGACAACTTTCATGTTTCATTGAATGGTCTCAAATTTATCTGTAAGAGACTAGGAACAAGAAACTGGAAATAAGAATAAAATAAGCAGAGAAGTAAGACTGCAACAAGTTTCCTACTGGGGGTGTGTGGGGGTGGGTGTATCCAGACCTGTGTTAGTTTCTTAGGGCTGCCATAACAAATTGCACAAACGGGTTAACCTGAAACAACAGGTATTTATTCTCTCATAGTTCTAGAGGCTAGAATGTGAAAACTAGGCATCAGTAAGACCATGCTCTATGGAAGAATCCTTCCTTGCCTTCTCCTAGCTGCTGGTGATTATGAGCAATCCATGGTGTTCCTGGCCTTGTAGACCTACCACTCCCATCTCTGGCTTTGTTGTCACATGGCCCTCATCCTGTGTGTCTATCCTCACATGGCCTACTTATAAGGACACCCATCATCAGATTTGGGGCTCACTCTAATTCAGTATGACCTTGTTTTAACTTGTTCACAACTGCAAAGACCCTATTTCCAAATAAGGTTAATTTCACAGTAATAAGCGATTAGGACTTAGATATACCATGCTGCGGGACACATTTCTACCCATTCCAGGATTCTCACTGCCATCCCTATCTGCACATGAAGTAAACTGAGCTTGAGGGAATGGGGCTGAAGGGAGACTGGCAAAATTGGAAGAGCCAGTAGTTAGGGTCAAGAAATTCCTGAAATAGATCATGCTAAGTTTAAAAGATTCAGTGTAAGTACTTGGAGTGTTTGAGGAACAAGGAGTAATTCAGAATTCTTTGTATCTAGAGCAAAAATATGTGTTGCCATCCAGCTGTTCAATAGCAGAAAAGCAAACTGAGATACACTGTAATAGGAGGTGGCGAACACTAAAAAGTTTAAAAGTTCATGTGCAGCTGAGGAGGAAAAGGGGACTATTATGCATAAGTACCTGTTAAGTATCTCTGGCTCTGTGCTGGGGTACTTATGTAAAAAATTTTGTTTGATCCATGTGAGCCAGGTATTGTACCATCCTATCATGAGTGGAGAAACTTACCCACTGCCTCCTAGAATCTAAGTAACTTGAATGACCAGGGTTGTTTCCCCCGTAAAAGAGTCAAAGCCTGTCCAGGGGCAAAACTGTGAAAATCAGTGAGGAGAGAGAAAAGAACAGGCAGGAAAGAAGACACACAGTAAAGCAGCTGTGTGTCCACAGGTAATGTGCCTTCCCTAAGGTTTTGTAGCAGTTGTGAAATGCCACAATGCACCCGTCTTGGAGTGACTCTTATTTTCTTACCACTGACACCCCAGATCTGCCTGCTACACTCATCTCACAGCTAAGTTACCCTCACCTCCTGACAACCCCTGACCCTCAGTTAACCCCACCCCTCCTGAGCCCACCTCTAAATAGCATGCAAAGCAGAAGTGACCCCACTTCCCTGGCACCATCCTCCTCCTCCTCCAACCTTCAGCTGCAAACAGACCTTAAGAAGACACTTTCCTTCTTCCTTTATCAAGCCTCACTCCAGCGTCCTCTATGCCCCCTCCCTCATGGCACCAGTACAATGAATCTGGTTGTTTCAGTTAACTGAATTTGCCAAGCTACAGGCTGGTCCCTGGTGGTCTGGATGAGTCAGTATTAACACCCCAATGCTCAAGAATAGCCCCCCAAACTGATGTTTGGTGTTTCGGCTTTGTTTCTTTGACCACAGCAGCCACATGTGACTTCGAGGAAAGGGATGGTACCTTTTTCCAGGGAACAAGTGGGTCATTTTAGGTGCTTTCATTGGAGTCCTTAAGTAGTTGGTTATGTTGGCCTTTGTGTAGTTCTCAAAGTCTTTTTGACTTCAGCAAGAGGAACAAAACAAAATATGAAAATAGATGAGCAGCCTTCATGTGACAGCTGGGAGGCCTGTATTGCGAGAAAATTAATTAAGCCAAATTCCGTCACTCAACAGATTCTCACTGAGCCCTTTTTACCAGCCATAGCCTCTGCTAGATATTGGGGACCAGGTCAGAGCCCTGCTGTCCTTGCTTCCTGGAAGCCTGTGAATAAGTCACAGTAATATTCAGCACTATTACTCTTAGAACTGCTAGTCTAAGCTACAGTTTATTGAGCATCTACTATGCCCAGAACCATGCTGACCCCTTTACAACAGAGCTTCTCAAACTGCAAAGAGCTTGGACATCCCTGGCGGTCCAGTAGTTAAGACTCCCCGCTTCCACTGCAGGGGGCGTAGGTTTGATTCCTGGTCGGAGAACTAAGATCCCACATGCTATGAGGCGTGGCAAAAAAACCCAAAACTTCAAAGAGCTAGAGAGTCCCCCTGTATCTGCCTAACCATGCAGGCTGTGTTTGGGGCCTGAGGGTTCTATTTCTAATGAGCTCCCAGGTAAGGCAGATGTGGCTGGTCCAGGAACCAGACGGCGAGGTGGCACATCTTATACACCTGTATTTGTCATCGGTCCACAAGCATATTCTGTGGAATGATGACCTTCTCTCCGGGGGAAGATGTAATTGCTGCCCTTCCGTATGTAGATACTAGGTTTTAGGAAAGCTACACATGGTACTTCATGGTGCACAGTTGATTTTCCACGTTTGGCATAATTTATGGTTTCCTTTCCTACAGCCCATTCACTTTCCACTCTGCCAGGTGAGCGTGTCATGTCTTCTCCTTCCTGCTCTCACACCTCTACCATCTCAGGCTCCTCACTGTTAGCCAAGGGCCCCGTGGATCAGTCAGGGTTCTCCAGGAAAACAAGACCAATAGGATATGTGTGTGTGTGTGTAAACCTGTCTTTACCCTTAAAGACTGATTGGTTAAGGCCCACCAACATTATGGAGGATAATCTGCTTTACTTAAAAGTCTACTAATTTATTTATTTTAAAATTTATTTATGGCTGCATTGGGTCTTCGTTGCTGCACACGGGCCTTCTCTAGTTGCGGCGAGTGGGGGCTACTCTTCGTTACGGTGCACGGGCTTCTCATCACGGCGGCTTCTCTTGTTGCGGAGCACGGGCTCTAGACGCGTGGGCTTCAGCAGTTGTGGCACGCGGACTTAGTAGTTGTGGCTCATGGGTTCTAGAGCTCAGGCTCAGTAGTTGTGGCGCACAAGCTTAGCCGCTCTGCGGCACGTGAGATCTTCCCAGGCCAGGGCTCGAACCCACGTCCCCTGCATTGGCAGGCGGATTCTTAACCACTGCGCCACAAGGGATGCCCCAAAGTCTACTAATTTAAATGTTAATCTCATCTAAAAAATATCTTCACAGCAAATCTAGACTAGTGTTTATCAAATACCTGGGCACACTGACCTTGCCAAGTTGATGCATAAAATACATCATCACACCCTGTTTCTTATTTTGCCAAAGTGTCTGAGTATTCAGAAGTCCACCATGGACTTCCACTCACCTGCTCCCTGTCAGCCTCAGGGCCCAGAGATCACTTTGCCTTCTCCTCTCCCTTCACTGCTCCCCTTAGCTCCTGCCCAGCCCCTCCTTCTTTTAAGCCACACACTGTAATTCTCCCATCCTTAAGATGGGACCCATGCTCCCTTGGCCACTGCCACTTTTTCTTGCCCAATTGTCTCCACTCCCTCACCTCCTTTCTCTCTCCAAACTACTCCATCCCAGCAGCTCTACCGCCTCTGGTCTGCTCAGGGGCCCTCTATACCAAATACTAGGGTCAGTATTCTTATCGGTGTTTTTCCTCATCTAATTTGTTCTTCCAGCAGCACTTACCTTCACGGAATATCCCTCTTTCTTGAAACACATTTGCCTACCTGGGATCCCAAGGCTCGGCACTGCCCAGATTTCTCTCCAGCTCATGGTGGCTCCTCCTTCTCCTTCCCCTTTCCCCCCTTCCCCCTTTCTTCTTCTCCTCCCCCTCTGGATCTCCCTCCTCTCTTCCTAGTCTCCAAAGCTGGTGTGGCAGATCCACCCTCTCCAAGGCAGCTTCTCAACCTGCACTTGTCCATCCCGGGGTCTCAATTCCTGCTCCGTGCTGGTACAAGATTTCCACCTCCAGCCTTGGCTTTCTCCCTGGACAGTCATAACGATTTGTCTTTTGAGCATTTCAGACGCAGCAAGTCCAAAACCCATCTTTGTCTCCTAACCCCTTCCCAGAAACCTGCTTTGCAGTCTCCTAGGCAGACCCTCCAATCACCCAACTGGGGCCAAAACTACAGCCGTTTCTCACTCCTTTGACACCCAGCAGCACACCATGGGGGAAATCACCAGTGTTCACCAGCTGACTCTGGAATGGACCATGTCCTGCCTGCATTTCTGTGGCTGCTTCCAACATGGCCTCTGCCTCCTCCATCCAGCTCCAATCTGTGCTGCACAGTGATCACGTAAAATCAAAGTCCCATCAGGCCATGCCCTCACTTGAAACCCTCTAAGTGTAAAATCCAGAGTCACTCCATTCCAGCCTCCAGAGTCACTCCATTCCAGCCTCCAGAGTCACTCCATTCCAGCCTCTCCGGGGCGGGGACAAGCCTCCTGCTTTATGGCCTTTGCACATGCTGTTCCCTCTGCTGGAATGTTCTTTCCGCACACCTCTGTTCAGTTTGCCCTTCACCTGCTCTCTCCTCAAATGTTACCTTCTCATGAAGGACCTACCTGACCGCCCCAGCAGGATCCTTCTTAGCCTGCTTTATTTTTTTCATGCCATCTACCATCTGATTCCCCTTCCAGCTTCTAAAAGCCAGGATCTTCTGTCCACTATGGTCTCCCCAAGGTTGAAACAAATGGTGGCACACAGCAAGCCTTTCATAAAAATAGACACAATCAGCAACATAATATAAACCAAATGAAATGTACACATTAAGTGTGAGATGGCTTGATGGTCCTTGAGCAGCATTGACATTCAGGGTTCTCTTTTTGTTGCTTCACTAGTGGTATCTGTCCCAATCCCATCTTGTGTCAAGGAAAACTCCTTCCCATGGCCTCCAGTTGCCTCCCCACCTCCACCCTGAGCTGACACCCTACTGTACTTGCTCACTGGCTGCCTCACTGTGCTTCCACAACTTTAGGGCCTTTGCTCTCATGGTGGCTTCTACCTGGGACCCTGACATCACCCAGGCTTGGGCTTGATCAACTCCCTCATCTCAGATGTCACAATCACAGTGGAACCTGTCCTGACCTCTTCTTTAACACTGTGACTGTCACCAGCTCATCCCCAGCACCCCTGTTCCCTGATGCTGCTCCACTTTCCTTTTCCTCTGCAGCATGGATCAAACATAGCAGATCGTGTTATTGATTTTGCTAACTGCCCGCCCTGCCCCTCTCAGCCATCCCCTCAGCCAACTGTGTTCACAGATACACCCTGAGAACCTGGAATGGAGCCTAGTATAATGAACGCCTAGTAGGTACTCAGTACACATTTGTCGAACGATCTAATGGCCTCGTGTATTTAACGAGGTAGACAGCATCATCCTTTTTCTGGATGAGGAAACTGAGGCGCAGAAAGGTTAAGTATACCTGAGATCACCTGGTTAGGAATTGATGAGGCAGGTTTTAACCCAGGTGCTCTGACTCATAACCCCTGTGCTAAGCGAAACGCAGAATAAACACAAAGCTTCGAAGAGATAACAGTGTACAGGGAGGTGTCAGGTCAGGGTAAGGAACTGGACAGGGCAGGGAGGATTGATCTGATGCTGTGCGCTAGGAATTTCTGGGCCCTGCATTTTATCTGCTTTAGAACTGCAGTGGGCAGAACTGTGAGCACAAATTACCAACACTCGACAGGTAGTTCCCTGCCCAGTCACAGGGCTGGGAACCCAGGCAGAGGATCTAGACTTTTAGAGCAGGTTGCGCTATTTGCCAAAGTACCTTAGTCGGACCTGCCTTGGCGAATCCTTGGCTCTTCCCCAGCTTCTCCTCCAGGCCATGGTGCCTGGCTGGTGTTCCTGAGAAGGGGGTGCACGTGAGTCCTGTTAACGCTGAGTCGAGTTAAGTGGGTGGCTCCCACTTGTATCTGCAGGTTCCAGGTAAGAACTCTGGGTGGCCCTGCCGGCGTCTGGCTCTATTTGGGGGAACAATCACTTTACACAAAAATGAGCGTTACTCCTTTGCTTTGATTCATCTCCTGCAAAAGTCACAGAATCCAAGCATACGGCAAATGGTGGCTCCCAGTAACTCCCCTACTCAGGAGTGACTATTCATAATTGAGAGGAAGAAACAAAAGGCTCCCAAGTCCAAGGAATAAGGAAAAGCAACACTCCTAAGAAATCCCGGTCCTCAGTCCATCCACCTCTCTCCCACCTGCTCAACCAGGCCACTTTCTTTCAGGGAACTGGTATTGTCCTACTTGATCTGAGAAAAATCAGTAGTGTATCACCTCTAGTAGATGTAGACACTTCTCTGCCTTCTTCCGTGGGGGAGTCCAACTTCAGTGCCAGGCAGATGAAGAAAGAGAAGGGTTGGTGGGAATCAGGCCTGCTCAGGGACCCGATACATGCTTGCTCCCAAACCCAAGAACCTGGAAGATTAAGGATGACCCTAGGAAGACCCCTCTGAGCCTCTGAGCTATGTTCAGCATAGGGCAGTGGCAAGGAGCCCTATCTAGAGGTCCAGAGGCCCTAATTCTTCTTGCCCCTCACGGCCCCTCGACCTCAAGTCAAAGTCCCTTAACCTGTCCCTCGGCCTCAGTGTGAACAGCTAGCTAGCTACACCCTACACTTAAGGGAGCAATAAGCACTCCGACCACCCACTGGGGGCCGGGATTGACCAAAGTTCCTCTGCGCACTCCCCAGAGCTGTCCTGATGCTCAGAAGTGATGTGTAAGGGCCGCTGTGAAAGTCCACAAACCCCCCAAAAGCCGGAGCTTAAACCTTGGGCATCCGATAGATGACGAATCGGGGAGGTGACTCTTAACGTTCTCCAGTCCTCCTCGTCTCTTCAGCGGCCGCGGGCCGGACCTAGAGGAGGGATTTTGGCTGGAAAGGGGTTGGACCTGTCAGGGCGCGGGGTGCGGGGCGGTCACACCAGGATTCTGAAATGTAGCGGCCCACTGTGCGCCGCAGCCTTCTTCCTCCGCTCCCCCTCCCAATTCCAGCATTCAGCCTCGGCTCCAGGATCGTCCCTTCCGGGCGTCCCCAAGCCCGTGTGGGAGTCCGAAGGGGTAGAACAGCGAAGAGAGGAGCCCTCAGGCCAACCTTCCCACACCGGCGGCTGTCCACGGCAGGGCGCACCCGCGCGAGCCCTCCTGCTGACCGTGTTCTCTGCACCCCCCCGCTCTGCCACCCGCCTCCAGGCGCGGTCCTAGCTGAGCCTTCGACGACCCGGCCTCCCGCCCCGCCTCGACGCGCGCCCCCCGCGCGAGCCCGCGGGGAGGCAGGGCAGAGGCGGTGTGGTTGACCCACGAGGCCCCCGGCCAAGCTCCTAGGCCGGGTCGCAAGCGGAGCGGAGCGGGGCGTGGCAGGGCGGGGCGCGCCGGCCGGGCCGGGCCGGGCCGGGGGTGTCGGATGTCACCCCCAGCGCACACCTCGGCCGGGGGGCGGAGGAGCGAACCACTGAGATGCGGAGACCTCCCCGGTCCTAGAGCGGAGCAGGAAGTGTCCCAGGGGAGGGAGCCGGAGGGCTTCGGCCTTTCCTTTCCTCCGCGTCCGGCGGGCTCCGGAGGCGGTCAGGCCTGCACGGCCCGCCAACTGGGACGCGGCGCGGCGGTGAGTGCGGCCCAGGCGGCCCAGGCTTCTGTGGCCCGCGCGCCCTGCCTCGCTTCCAGGAGCCGTGCGGTGAGTCTCCGGGGAGGGGGATAAGACAACACAAATGTTGTTTTTCAGGCGCCTCCATTTGCTACCATTTCTTCCCTCCTAAGCGGAGCCGTGGTTTTCTGGATGAGCAGGAGACGGGGGCTCGGCTAGCCAGGGACGGAGTGGCCTCTGCAGAGAACCCGCCTCAGGAAGCACACCCGGGGGACCGGGCTGGAAGGATGAGGAGCTGCTGCCGCAGACTTCCGCCGCAGGAGGGATTTGAGTTAGACGCAGGGAAGGAGTTCCAAGCTGTGAGGTGAGGAGCCGGGAACTGGGTAAAGTGGAGGTGGATGTGTGTATGTGTAGGGAGGGAAAGGGGGAGAGGGAAAAGGGAGAGAGATCTGGAGCGAGGAAAGGCTTGCCCTTTTTCCTGCCATAAAATGCCCATCCCCTCCTCTTTCTGCTGATCCAGCTGTGTTCCTCCGCCTAGAGCTTCTTTAAGCATGCCCCGCCCCCCTGTGGGATCCTCTTGGGACCAACGTTAATTCATTCATCACACATCATTTCTGAGACTCTTATGTGCCAGGTGCTAGGGTGACAGGAACACGGCTGTCTGGTTAGGGATGATGGGCAGAGCCTAGAGCCAGATGCCCGAGAGCGGGTATCTGAGTACTGACTGAGGGTGGGGCACAGGGTGGGTGCAGACCTGAGCAACCTAGAGGCCCTGCAGGTGTGTGATGGCTGAGTTCATGGAACGTGGCAAGTGAGTAAGGCTGAGATGGGGTGTCAGATGCAGGAGCAGACACTGGAGGAAATCCGGAGGCGGGGCAAGCTGTAGCGTGTCCAGCCAGATACCCTCAAAGTCCTTTTATGCCAGTCTGTATTTGTTTTTATGTTGGAAAGCAGAGAGGTATAGAGATTTGGGTTTTTTTGATTGCCATTCAGTTCTTCTGTGAAGAACACTTGTCTTCCTGTGAAATGGGAATGAGGCCTGCGTTTTGCACGGAACCCTTGGGGGGTGGGGGCACTGAGCTGTTAAGATTAAGGTGCTGGCATGCTGGGGAACCTCATAAACCTGGTGAGGAGGGCAAGTGACCATGTCCAAGGATCTCAGAGACCTTATGGTGGGAGGGGGGGACTGTGTGCAACCCCATGTGCCATTCATTTTCCCTGGGTCCCATAGTTTTGAGTAGTGGCCGTTACTCTCTGAGGTCGCTCTGTATGTGTTCACTGGGGAGGTGGAGGGGCCCCTGAGCCCCACCCTACAGATATGGAGGCTGTGCCATGAGTGCCCAACCTCTGTTCCGCCTGAGAAAGGTCTGTGAGGTGTGTGTGGTTTTCTTCATTGTGGTCTGAAGAGAAGAGAAGGCAAGATGGGTGGAGGCCAGGTGGAAGGTCCAGACATCGTAAAATACACGCTAAAATTTACTATTCAGACTTTAGTGAGTTGGGTGGAGGTTCATCTGAAAGCACGGATGTTTTTAAATACATGATGTTATTTTTCTGGAGGAAACTCGGGATGTGGCTGCCTCTTTTGACTTTCTCCATCTCTTGTCTGGGGATCTCCTAGGCTGTCTGCTTTATTCCCTGCTTCCCAGTGCATAGTCCACTGAGCAAGGCCGATTCTCAGTCGGTGTTGGTCTAGCACTGATCGTCAGCCCTAGCCACCAGCAGGATGAATTTCCTGGATCAGCTTTGAAGACTTTTCCTGTGCATGTCTGTCTTTGTCCTTCTAGCTCATTTTGTAAAGGTCTCAAGGGCAAGGACGGTGACGTTGGCTCTGAAGCCTCAAGATAGCGGCCTTCTCAGCTCGTCCATTTCAGGTCCTTTCCAGGAGGACCTGGACACCGAAGGTACCACAGAGCGTTAATTACATCTCTCTCCTGCATTCGGCCCTGTTGATCTCCTGGGATGCTTGGAACACCAGTGCCACATTGAAATGCCACTGATTTTCTCCTGGACTCCCTGCCTTGTTTGTCCAGTCACCCAGTTAGGGGAATCACAGAATGATGCTTTTGGGAATGGGGTCATTCCTTCTCTCCCTTTGTTTAAGTATCATCCACACTGACACTTCTCACATGTCCCAGGGCTTCTCCCAAGGGCTGGTCTCTGTGGGCTTTTTCACTTTTCCCATCACCACCCCCAAAAAACTACTGCAGGAGACCAGAACATTGAAGCCAGTGATTTCTGTTTGGAAATAGGGTCGTCTTCTGCTGCTGACCCCCATCAAATCCCATCATGCCCACAGCCCTGTGCCCCCGAGTCTTGGCTCCGAAGGAAAGTGAGGAGCCCAGGAAAATGAGGAGCCCACCGGGAGAGAACCCTAGCCCCCAGGGTGAGCTTCCCAGCCCCGAGTCCTCCCGCCGCCTCTTCCGACGTTTCTGCTACCAGGAGGCGGCGGGCCCCAGGGAGGCCCTGCACCGCCTCTGGGACCTGTGCCGGGGCTGGCTGCGGCCTGAAAGGCACACCAAGGAGCAAATTCTGGAGCTGCTGGTGCTGGAGCAGTTTCTGGCCATCCTGCCCCGGGAGGTCCAGGGCTGGGTGCGGGCCCAGGAACCTGAGAGTGGCGATCAGGCTGTGGCTGCTGTGGAGGCACTGGAACGAGAGCCGGGGAGACCCTGGCAATGGGTGAGCAGAGGCGGCTGGGCTGGGCTGGCTGGGAGGATGGGAAGGGAGAGGGAGAGAGTGGGGCTGGGCAGCAGGTGTGGAAAGGGGGGCCACCTTGTGCTTTGATGGTTTGGTGGGGTCACGCGTCCCCTGGCCAGGGATGAGGAATTCCATCTAGAGCTATGTGCTTCAGTTATGCCCACATTGAAGTTTGGTTTTCTAAAAAAGCAGATTCCATTCCCTAAAGGCCCTCATTGGTGGCATGGTTATGTTACCCCCGCCCCCGCACTTTATAGCCCTGTACAGGGCTGGGACTGAGCTTCTAGTGGTAGAGTCAACAGTCAGCAGGCCCAGGGAGGGAGGGGTTTGCCCAGTCCCTGGCACAGTTGCTGGTCCTCATCTGGCCAGGGACCTCTCCACCGAGCTCTGAAAAGCCCTCTCTGGGATTGCAGCTCAAGCACTGTGAAGACCCCGTGGTGATTGACGATGGGGACAGCCCTCCAGACCAGGAGCAGGAGCGGCTGCCAGCAGAACCCCAGAGTGACCTTGCAAAGAGCCAGGACGCCCAGCCCATGGCCCTGCCTCAGGGCCCCGGGCTTCCAAGCAGACTCTCGGGCCAGCTCAGCGGGGACCCAGGTAGGGAGCCCAAGGGAGTGGGGAAGGGGTGTTTGTACCTAGTCCTGTGCACTTGGAAGTAGCTCTTGACATTTTTAGTTCTCTCCTTCCCCCTAAGTAGCCTGGAACCATTTTCAGCGTCTGGTTCTTCCCTAGAGCAATTCAATCAGAATCTCATGAGAGTATCCTCTTCATGGGTGCCAGGTCTGCCCAGAGGGACCTCTGCTATGGGTAGGTGTTTTTGAGGCTGCATCATCTTGTCTCTTTGAGGGCGCACCTCTCGGCTTTGTTGGTCTGGGGACAGCTGGGCACCGTCGCCGTCCCAATAGGGCCTGTGTGGGGAGCTGAGCATGGCCATGTCCTCTTGTCTCTCTGAACCACTCTTTCCCCAGCCAAACAACTTCCGCTCTCAGGATTGTTATAATATTGCAAAGAAATATAAAAATGCTTCCTAGGGGATAGGGTGGTATCTTCAGGACTTGGAGCATGGATGTTGGCTAGACGTGTCTGAATATCTGTACAAAATGCACCAATGGCCACAGTCAGGTGGCTTTAGCAGCAGATACGCTTGGCTTTGAATCCTCCAGGTATGACCCAGGGCATGCTTCTAAACTCTGCAAGCCTCAGTTTCCTGGTCTGCCCAGTGGAGATAATCTCAATAAAGTGAGTCACGTGAAATTTTGGTTTCCCGGTACATATAAAATTTGTGTTTACACTGTAGTCTATTAAGTGTCCGATAGCATTATGTCTAAAGAATCAATGTATATACTTTAATTGAAAATATTTTATTGCGGACTATCATATGAACCTTCAGCACGATGAAATGTTTTTGCTGGTGAAGGGTCTTGCATCCATGCTGGTGGCTGCTGACTGATCAGGTTGGTGGTTGCTGAAGGTTGGGGTGCCTGGCAGTTTCTTAAAATAAGACCACAATGAAGTTTGCCTCATCCATTGAATCGTTCCTTTCACGAACAATCTCTCTGTAGCACGTAATGCTGTTTTATAGCATTTTACCCACAGAACGTCTTTCCTTTTAAAATTGGAGTCAGTCCTCTCAAACTCTGCCATTGCTTTATCAGCTAAGTTCAGATAATATTCTAAATCCTTTGTTGTCATTTCAGTAGTCTTCACAGCATCTTCACCAGGAGTAGATTCCATCTCAAGATACCACTTTCTTTACTCGTCCGTAAGAAGCAACTCCTCATCCATTCAAGTTTTATCATGAGATTGTCGCAATTCAGTCACATCTTCAGGTTCCACTTCCAATTCTGGTTCTCTTTGCTGTTTCCACCACATCTGCAGTTTCTTCCTCCACTCAAGTCTTGAACCTCTCAAAGTTATCCATGAGGATGGGTATCACCTTCTTTCAGACTTCTGTTAATGTTGATATTTTGATCTCTTCCCATGAATGTTCTTTTTTTTCTGGCTGTGCCGCGCAGCTTGTGGGATCTTAGTTCCCCAACCAGAGGTTGAACCTGGGCCCCGGCAGTGAAAGCACCGAGTCCTAACCAGTGGACTGCCAGGGAGTTCCCGTGAATGTTCTTACTGGCATCTAAAACGGTGAATCCTTTCCAGGAGATTTTCAGTTTACTTTGTCCAGATCCGTCAGAAGAATCACTGTGCATGGCAGCTATTACCATGTGAAATGTATTTCTTAAATGATAAGACTTGAAACTTGAAAGTACTCTTTGACCTGTGGGTTTCAGAATGGATGTTATGTTAGCAGGCATGAAAACAATGTTAATCTCGTCCATCTCATCAGGGAGCTCTTGGGTGACTAGTCAAAAAGCAGTACTATTTTGAAAGGAATCTTTTTTTCTGAGCAGTAGATCTCAACAGTGGGCTTAAAATATTCAGTAAACCATGTTGTAACCAGATGTGCTGTCATCTAGGCTTTGTTCCATTTATAGAGCACAGGCAGAGTAGATTTAGCATGATTCTTAAGGGAAGTTTTAGTAGTTTTGGAATTGTAAATGAGCACTGGTTTCAACTTATAGTCACCAAATGCATTAGCACCTAACAAGAGAGTCAGCCTGACCTTGGAAGCTTTGAAGCCAGGCATTGCCTTCTCTCTAGCTCTGATAGCCCTATAGGTGGCATCTTCTTCCAATATAAGGCTATTTTGTCTAAACTGAAAGTCTGTTGTGCAGTGTAGCCACCTTCATTTCATGATCTTGGCTAAATCTTGGACTTTTAGGTTATGGAGACCGGCTGCTTTACCTTGGACTTTTAGGTTATGGAGACCGGCTTTTTCCCTTAAACCTCATGAACCAACCTCTGCTAGCTTCAAGCTTTTCTTTTTCCGCTTCCTCACCTCTCTCAGCCTTAATAGATTGAAGAGAACTAGGGCCTTGTTCTGGATTAGGTTTTCGCTTAAGGGAAGGTTGTGGCTGGTTTGATCTCTCCAGACCACTAAAACTTTCACCATATCAGCGATAAGGCGGTTTTGCTTTCTTGTGTGTTCATTGGAGTAGCACTTTTAATTTCTTTCAATAACTTTTTGTTTGCATTTGCAGCTTGGCTGTTTGGTGCAAGAGGCCTAGCTTTCAGCCTGTCTCAGCTTTTGACGTGCCTTCCTCACTTTGTTTAATTATTTCTGTCTTTTGATTTAAAGTGAGAGGTATGCGGCTCTTCCTTTCATGTGAACACTTAGAGGCTATTGTAGGGTTATTAATTGGCCTAATTTCAGTATTGTTGTGTCTCACAGAATAGAGAGGCCCGAGGAGAGGGAGAGAAGTATGGGAGCCACTGGAACACACACAACATTTATCAGTTAAGTTTGTTGTCTTATATGGGCATGGTTTACGGCACCCCAAAACAATTACAATAGTAACATTAAAGATCACTGGTCACAGATCACCGTAACAAATACAATAATGGAAAAGTTTGAAATGTTATAAGAATTACCAAAATGTGACACAGAAACATGAAGTGAGCAAATTCTTTTGGGAAAATGTTACCAGTAGGCTTGTTTGATGCAAGGTTGCCGCAAACCTTCAGTTTTTAAAAAAAGTAATATCTGCAGAGTGCAATAAAATGAGGTATGCCTGGATACCCATAAAATACTGAACAGGGGGCCTGAGCTGCCCATGGTTTGTTTGTTTGTTTTTGATTTTTTTTTTTTTGCTGCGCCGTGCAGCATGCGGGATCTTAGTTCCCTGACCAGGGATCAAACTCGTACCCCCTGCAGTGGAATCGTGGAGTCCTAACCACTGGACAACCAGGGAATTCCTGCCCATGATTTCTAGTTGAAGTAATTAATCATCATGGAAAGAAGTGGTGCTCTCAGTTTGAAGGAAATGACCTGTAGGCTGTGAGGGTTAGTTTGGGCAGACTTATGCTACAGTTGTGCTATAGTTATAGATGGAAAAAGAAAGTATGAGGAGACCAGGAATGCGTTCCTATGATTCACAGAAGTTGTCCTTGTCATTGTAATAAGGTTTTCAGTTTTTAAAAGTTACATATTACATTTCTTTATGTGTGAAACTATACTGATTTCTGTACAAATCAAATTAACGCTCCAGCCTCTCCTTGGTTAAAAGTCAAGACAGATGTGCTAGTTTGTTTGGGCTGCCATAATAAAGTCCCACAGACTGGGCAGCTTAAACAACAGAAATTTACTGTCTCATGGTTCTGAAAGCTGGAAGTCCTAGATCAAGGTATCAGCAGAGTTGGTTTCTCCTAAGACCTGATTCTCCTTGGCTTCTAGACAGCCATCTTCTCCCTGTTTCCTCACATGGTCTTCCCTCTGTGTGTCTGTGTCCTAATCTCTTCTTATTATAAGAGCCTCAGGCATATTGGATTAGGGCTCACCCCAATTACCTCATTGTAACTTGATTATCTCTTGAAAAGCCCTATGTCCAAATCTAGTCCCATTCTGAGGTACTGGGGGTTGGGACTTCAACATATGAATTTGGCAGGGATGCAATTCAGCCCATAACCACAGGCATGAGAAACAACCATTTGCCCAAATAAACAATGCATGTGCAAGCAGCCTGGGTTATGCAGGTTGATGATGGCCATGACAGGACCCTCAGGAGGAGGAGGTGCTTCAGGAACTGTAGCAGCCTACTCACTTCTGGGTGAAGTTCTGAGATGATCCAGCTACCATGGATGGGCTTTGGATCAAAAGGGTCAGCGCTTCCATTTCCTTGAGCAATAATGAATGGACGAAGTAGGCATGATGAGAGTTAGCTATTGACACCTTAAAAGTTCAGGTGATTTATCATTGGGAAGCACTTCCAGTAAAAGCCATATAGTTCCTAATCTTGAAGCTTTTCCCCAAAATATAGATTTTGTTTAGAGGCTGAAAGCTGTCCAAAGTAATCTTTAAAGTGTCGATGTGCTCATTTATCATGGTGAAAGGTAGGGTAGGGCTGTGTTTTATAGCCCAGAAGGTGGTAGGTATGAGAGCAGAATGAAAACATGCCTTCCTCGAATCCATGCCCACCTAGCCTGAGCCTCTGGCAGCGGAGTGATGAGGCTGCCTTCCGTGGGGAATTCTCCTCACACACCCCCACCCAAGTGTCACTGCTGGTCTGAGCTGGCTCCTGTCTCAGGCTGTCGTTCCAAATAGCCACACCTGCCCCTGCTGTTTGCCGAACGCTTTATGTCCCAGGTGTGAGAGGGGAGGAACACTGGCTTCTAATGTTAGCTTTGACACTGATTTCACATCATGAGCTGCGGGTAACCTCCCAGATTTTCTCCAAACTGAGAGGTGATAGTGCAGCTTCTTCTGTGAAAGGGGTACCTTTTTGAAACACAGCTCATTTCGACATGGCTGCACCATGGACCAGGTATGTGGCTCACTTCTTGCAGAAGCCTGGGCACGTGCTGGTCAGGGGAGAGAAATCATATGAGAATGTAGCAGAAGCGCTTGGGAGCCCAAGATAAGGGAGAGTGAGATGATCCCAGTAACTACAATGTGTACACATTTTGAGTGATGGTGGTTGGGCACTGTGGGAGGTGCTCTTCCAGGAGCATCTGATAGAGATAATAGTCTTTCTTAAAGAGCTTTGCAATTTATAAACTTATAAATGTATACATTTATATGACACTGGAGTCCCGCAGTAATCTTAATTGCTAACAGCTCTTACTGACCCCTTTTACTCCATGGACCTCTAACCTTCATTTCCCTTGTATTGTGGATGATACAGCTGACGTCCCTGGACCTTCAGGGAGTCACATAGCTAGTTGGTGGCAGAGCCAACTGGACCCCAGGCATTCCCCGTTACTGCCCCCACTGACATGTCTGAAAGCAAAGTGACAGAAATCCTTATTTTGCAAGTGCTTTTTTTTTTTTTTTTTACTTAAATTATTTATTTATTCATTGGCTATGTTAGGTCTTTGTTGTTGCGCGCGGTCTTTCTCTAGTTGCAGCGAGCGGGGGCTACTCTTCATTGTGATTTGCGGTGGCTTCTCTTGTTGTGGAGCACAGGCTCTAGGTGCGCGGGCTTCAGTAGTTGTGGCTTGTGGGCTGTAGAGTGCAGGCTCAGTAGTTGCGGTGCATGGGCTTAGTTGCCCCGCAGCATGTGGGATCTTCCTGGACCAGGGATCGAACCCGTGTCCCCTGCATTGGCAGGCGGATTCTTAACCACTGTACCGCCAGGGAAGTCCCGCGGGTGCTTTTTATGTGCATCATCTGGTAATCCTCTTTCTACAGGTGAAAAAAGAGACTCAGGATTTTATGAGCTATCCATTTCTGATCTCTTTCAGTCCTGCAAGACACTTCCCTTCTTCAGGAAGCGAGTTTGAGGGACGCACAGCAGGTGACTGCCCTCCAGCTGCCCCCGGTGAGTGTTTTCTTCAAGGGTCTTTGAGAACCCCATATTTGCCTGTCTCTAAGCTGCATGGCCGCTTTTCCAGGACCCCAGCCAGCTTGCTGTCTGCCCCACAGGTTGTTCAGCCCTAGCAGAGAAAAACTAATACAGGAAGGGCATGAGTTTGTAAGATGCTCTTCTGCATCCCTCCTGCCTGTGTAGTCCTGGCTGTTTGTCACCTTTGGGAGCCTTTGTGCAGACAAAGATGGTGGAAAACAAATGCCCTGGAGTCCTCGTCTGTTGTCCTCTTGGCATCTTAGAGTTCCTTTCCTGTGGAAAAAGAGAGACCTCTTCACTCTTTTACTTCATAGGGTATTTTTTTTATTTAATAATAATCACAGTAGTAGCTATGTCAGAAATATTAGGAAATGGAGGAAAAAAGCACGGATTATTTCAGCACCGTCACACAACCGTGCAGTGAGTTGTTAGGGAATCTCCTCTGCATTTTCCCCTTCCGTGTTCCCTCACGAGGCTTACTTTCTCAGATGTCCTCACAGGATAGGGGCTGGTGTTGGTCTGGCAGGTGCTCTCACCCACCTCTTTTCAGCCCGGTTTCTGCCTTCGGCCTTGGTTTCCCACCATACCCCTTCATTTTTATTTCTAATGCTTTCCATTGGCTGGCATAAAATTTAGTTACTGTACCACAGAGTCATCTCCTCCCACAAGAATGGGCTGTGTGAAGGTATGGACTTTGTTTTGTTTCTGGTTCCCTGGCAGCTGGAAGACTGAAGGACAGTAGATGCACAGGAAACACATCTCAAGTTTGCTGTCTGCACAGTGCATTCAATAAGACTTTAAACTTGGGGAGTGGAGAGGGCTCAGGATAGGAAGGAATTAACCAGGCTACATGGGATGGGGTGTCTCTATTCCCTCAGTGCTGTACTCATGGGCCCTAGTGCTCAGCACACGTGTTTTAGCATCCTCTGTGTACTGTGGTAGTTGTTGAACACAAATGACCCAAAGGAGATGAAACTCATATTTCTTATTAAAACTTGATACCTTTGACCAGTATGACACACAAGGAGATACTGTGAATTTAATATCTAATGAGCTTTGGTATTCATCTTGTGAAAGGAAAATGTAGATTTTGATAAATCAATGCTGTTTTATCACTCTATTGAGGACAGTTTCTGCCTAGTGCACTAGAAATCACCATTGTGAAGGTCTTTTTTTTTTTAGTTTTTAAAAAAAATTCATTTGTGGTAGAATGTGCATAACATAAAATTTAGTATCTTAACCATTTCTAATGTACAGTAGTGTTTTTAAGTGTTCAGTAATGTTAAACATATTCACATTGTTGTGTAGCCAATCTCCAGTATTTTTTCATTTTGCCAAGTTGAAATTCCTCACAAATTAAGTAATTAATTCCCTCCATTCCCTCATACCCCCAGCCCCTTGAAACCACCATTCTACTTTTTCTATGATTTGACTACGCTAGATAGCTCATAAAAGTGGAATCCCACGGTATGTGTCTTTTTCCGACTGACTTATTTCATTAGCGTAATGTCCTCAAGGTTCATCCATGACGTAACATGTGTCAGAATCTCCTTCCTTTTTAAGGCCGAATAATATTCCATGGTATGTATGTAATGCATTTGGTTTATCTGTTCATTCATTGATGGACACACCTTTTATTATAAATAATGCTGCTATGATCATGGGTGCACATAAAGTTTATTTATTTTTTTACACAATTGTAGATTCACATGTAGTTGTAAGAAATAACAAGAGATCCCTTGTACTTTTACACTAAATGGTGACATCTTGTAAAAATATAATACAGTATCACAACTAGCATATTGACATTGATACATATAGGATACAGATCATTTGCTTCACTGGAGGATCCTCCATGTTGCCTTTTATAGCCAAACCCACTTCTCTTTTACCCCGTGCTCTCATCCTTCTCTGACAACCACTAATCTGTTTTACATCTCTGTAATGTTGTCATTTCAAAAAAATTATATAAATGGATTTATCAGCATAATTCTGTGGAGCTTCAGCCAGGGTTTTACATGTATCAGTAGTCCATTCCTTTTTTAGTGCTGAGTAGAATTCCTTGGTTTGGATATACCACAGTTTGTTTAACCCGTTACCTGTTGAAGGACATCTAGGTTGTTTCTGGTTTGGGGCCATTTTGCATAAAGCTGCTGTAAACATTTGTGTACAGGTTTTGTGTGAACATCGGTCTTCATTTCTTTGGGCTAAATGCACAGGCATTCGGTTGTTGGGTTGGATGGCAAGTGCCTATTTAGTTTTCCAGGGAACTACTACATCCTTTTCCAGAGTGACTGTAACATTTTGCATTCCTATGAACAATGTATGACTGATCTACATTTTTCACATCCTCCCACCATTTGTTGTCACTTTTTTTATTTTAGCCATTCTGATAAGTGATATCTCATTATGGTTTAAATCTGCATTTCCCTAGTGACTAATAATGTTGTACATCTTTTCAGGTGCTCAGCTGCCATGTGAATATCCTCTTATGTGAAATATTTCTTCATGACTTTTGCCTGTGATCTAATTGGACCATTTACTTTTTCACTGTTGTTTCAAGAGCTCAGTATATATTCTAGATACTTGTCCTTTGTTGGATATGTATTTTGCAAATGTATCCTCTCACTCTGGAACTTGTCTTTCCATCCCTTTAACAGAGTTTTTAGTAGAGCAAAAGTGTTAAATTTGGATTAAGTCCAGATTGTGAGTTTTTCCTTTTAAGGATCACGCTTTTGGTGTAAAGTCTAAGAACTCTTTTGCTTAGTCTTAGATCCCAAAGATTTTCTCCTGTTTTTTCCTAAAAGTTATATAGTTACGTACGCATTTTACATTTAAGTCCATGATACATTTAATCCATGATCTGTGATCCATTTACATTTAAGTCCATGATCTCTAAGTTTTGTATAAGGTGTAAGACTTAGGTCAAGATTCATGTTTTTTGCCAGTGGACATCCAGTTGCTCCAGCACCATTTGTTGAAAACGTTCTTTCCCCCACTGAATTGCTTTTGCTCCTTTATCAAAAATCCATTGAGCATATTTGTGTGGGTCTTTTCCCAGGTTCTCTGTTCTGTTCCGTTGATCTATTTGTCTCTCTCTCTAATAGTACATAATTTTGATTACTGTACCTTATACTAAGTCTTGAAATTAGGTAGATTGATTCCTCCTTTTTCATTTTTTTTTCTCAAAATTATTTTAGCTATTTTAGTCCCTTTGCCTTTCTCTGTGAATTTTAGAATAATCTTGTCCATATCTATAAAGGGTATAACTGAGATTTTGATAGGAATTTTGTTAAACCTGTGTATCAATTTGGGGAGCATTGACATTTTTATCATCTGAATCTTTCAATCTGTGAATGCAGAATGCTTCTCCATTTACTTATTTTTTTGATTTCTTTCATCACTGTTATGTAGTTCTTAGCATATAAATTTTGTATGTGTTTTGTTAGATTTATATGTAGGTACTTCATTTTTTGAGGAATTATAATTTTTATTTTTAATTTTGATGATAACACATCCATTTATAGTATAAGAAACACAATTGATTTTTGAATGTTTATTTTCTATTCTGTGACCTTGCAGGATTCATACATCAGTTTAAGGAGGGTTTGGGGTTTTTATTTTATTTTAAACAGTTCCTGGAGTTTCTCTGTAGACAATCGTGTCATCTGCAAATAAAGGCAGTTTTCTTTCTTTCTTTCCAGTTTTTATGCATTTATTTCCTTTTCTTGCCTCATTCCACTGGCTAGAACTCCCAGCACAATGTTGAATAGCAGCAGCGGGGACAGACATCCAGCCTTGCCTTGTTCCCGATATTAGGGGAAATGCATTCAGTCTGTCACAATTAAGTATAATGTTAGCTGTAAATTTTAAATAAATTATCAAGTTGAGTAAGTTTCTTAATTCCTGTTTTTCTGGAGTTTTTATTATGTGTGATTGTTGAATTTGTCAAAACCTTTTCTACTTCAGTTGATATGATCACATGAATTTTCTTTAGGCTGTTAATATTATGGATTGTATTGATTGGCTTCCAAATATTGAACCAACCTTGCTTCCCTGGAATAAACGCCTTCTTGTCATGGTATAAAATTCTGTTTATATATTGCTGAATTTTATTAGCTATTATTTTGTTAAGGATTTTTTTTTTTTTTTTTTTTGCTAAAAAGCAATCCCATTTATTTGAGTGTACTTTTTTTAGGCAATTTTAACTTTTTCCACCGCCGTAACACCACTCTATTTCTCACTGCTGGTCTTCTCTTGAAACACTTTTTTCAGGAGAATCCTCATCACTGTTTCTGCTTCTCTATCCTCTCCAATTAGAAGATCCAATGTATCTCCCACTTTCACCGTTCTGCTTTTCTTCCATAATTTTTTCCCGTTCAGCCTGAGTTCACCTTTGTAGAATGCATCTTCCACTTTGTTTCTGCTGATATCTAGGCCCGTCTTCAGGATAACATCGTATCGGAAAGCCTGCACTACTTTGTCCAGGTCCTTATGGTCTCTGACTGCACTGGGGTCGTCCTCTGGCTCCTCTTCCTGCTCACTTATCTCATGAGTCCCCTTCATCTTCCACTTTTTGCAGAATCTTTTTAGTGGATCTTTTAGAGTTTACATTACTTTGGAGTCTTATGGAAAATGGGAAAGTATATTCTTTTTTTTGTTTGTTTGTTTTTTTTTGTTTTTGCGGTATGCGGGCCTCTCACTGTTGTGGCCTCTCCTGTTGCGGAGCACAGGCTCCGGACGCGCAGGCTCAGCGGCCATGGCTCACGGGCCTAGCAGCTCCGCGGCATGTGAGATCCTCGTGGACTGGGGAACGAACCCGCGTCCCCTGCATCGGCAGGCGGACTCTCAACCACTGCGCCACCAGGGAAGCCCATAAAATATATTCTTGAGATATAAAAAGCCCTGAGAATCTCAGTGAGAAAATGTTATGGAAAAATGTTTTATAATTTGAAGCATTTAACTTGGTACTAGACAAATATAAGTATCGATTCCAGGAAGCACAGTGTTTATGTGAAGGTGTCCCTCGTAGCGCTCTGCAGAGCCCAATCCAGGCATCTGGCTTTCTTAAAACACTTCTGGGCAATCTGAGGCTAGTCATAGCCATGGCTCGTACGATCTTCCCGGGTCCTCAAGGTCAAGGGAAACTGGACACCAGCGTCCTCGAGCTTGCGGTATGCGTCTGCAGCCAACAGGAACGGCAGGGCCCAGGGGAAGACGGCCTCGGCCCGCTGGGTTCGCAAGGCCCCTAAGAGCCCCCGGATCCACGGGGCGTCCCAAGCTGGCCCGGCTGGGGCAGGACGCCAGAGACTCACGCGGAGACCTGGCAGGAGCGCGGGCAGGGGACTGGAGCTCGCCCTGCCCGTATTTCTCATGTGCTTGCTGTGAAGCAATACCTGTCAGTGGTTTTTGTTTGTTTTCTTTACTGTCTTTGCCTAGTTTTGTTCAGGGTAATACTAGCTTCAGAAGATGAATTGGGAAGTGTCCCCTCTTCTTGTTTTCTAAAAGAGATTGTATAGAATTAGTGTTCATTCTTTGAACATTTGGTAGGATACTCTAGCGAAACTATAAGAACCTGAAGGTTTGGGGGTGGGGTGGGTTGTGTGTGGTATTTTAATTATATATTAAACTTCCTTAGTGGTTATAGGGCTGTTCATACTCTCTGTTTCATAGTGGATGAGTTGTGGTAGTATGTATTTTTCAAAGAATTGTTTCATTTCATCTAAGTTGTTAAATTTTTTTGTGTGGAGTGATTTGTAGTTTAACTTTATCATCCTTTCTGTTAATCAGCAGGGTCTGTGATATCCCTGTTTCATTCCTGATATTGAAAATTTGTGCCTTTATTTTTCTTTGTCAATCATTTCAGAGGTTTTCAATTTTATTGATATTTTCAAAGAACTAGCTCTTTATTTCATTGATTTTTCTCTATTATTTTTCTGTTTTCAATTTCATTGATTTCTGCTCTCATATTATTTTCTTCATTTAGCATGTTTGGGTTTGTTTTACTATTCCCTTTCTGGGTTCTTGAGGTGGGAGCTTAGATAATTGATTTGAGACTCAAATGTAAGCATTTCTGATGTAAGCATTTTAGTGCTATAAATTTCCCTGCTTTAGCTACGGTACTGCTTTAACAAGGTCCCACAGATTATAATACAATGTATTTTTGTTTTCAGTCACTTCAATGTATTTTTAAATTTCCCTTGAGACTTCTTCTTTATCACACTTTAGAAGTGTGGTGTTAAATTTCCAAGGGTTTGGAGATTTCCTGTTACCTTTCTACTATTGATTAATAGCTAGTTCCATTCCATTGTTTTCAGAGAACACACGGTATTATTTCAACTCCTGCAAATTTGTTGGGAGTTTCTCCTCTCCTTCCAGGATTTCCATGACCCGGTGTATGGTCTGTCTTGGTATATATTCTGTGGCCATTTGAATAACAAAACATTTTGCTGTTGTCTAGTGAAGTGTTCTATAAATGCTGATTGGCTCCTGTTTGTTGATGGTGCTATTGAGTCCTTCTGTATCCTTGCTTATTTTCTAATTGATTGTTGTATTAGTTTTTGAGAGAGGGATGTCAGAGTCTCCAACTACAGTAGCTGATTTGTCAACTGTAGTAGTTGATTTGTCTATTTCTCTTTTCCGTTCTGTCAGTTTTTGCTTCACATATTTTGCAGCTCTTTTGTTTGAGACATACACATTTAGGATTGCTATGCCTTCTTGTTGGATTGACCCTTTTATTATTATATGTAATGTCCCCCCTCTCTGATAATTTTCTTTATTCTGACGTACCTTATCTGGTATAAATATAGCTACTCTTTCTTTTGATTAATAATTGCATATTAAATATTTTCCACCCTTTCACTTCCAACCTGTCGGTATCATTAGGTTTGAAGTGAGTTTCTTTTAGATAGCATATAGTTGGGTCATGTTTTTTAATCCATTCTGCCAATCACTGTGTTTTAACTGATGTACATAGACCATTTGTATTTCATGTAATTATTGGCATGTTAGGGCTTAAGTCTGTTCTGTTTTTTTTTCTATTTGTTCTGTTTTTTGTTTCTTCATTTTCTTTTTCTTGACTTCCTGTGGGTTACTTGAACATTCCGAAGAATTCCATTTCTGTTTGCCTAGTGCATTGTCAAGTGTATATCTTTATATTGTTAAAAAAAAATATTCAGTGATGCTTGTTACAGATGGTAAGGCAGACTGTATTCAGGACCATGTTGACAGGTATAGGGACCACTAGAATGGAATTTTACAGTGGAGGAGAGAGGTGGGGCTTAATTCCAAATACAGCATGGGCAAATGGGAACTTATAGCCAAGGAGCAGGGTGGGGTCAGCGGATGGAAAATTACTAAGAGAAAGCATCAGGGATAGAAGGGATTCTGGCTAGACCAACCTAACAGGATTCTTGCTGCAGACAGGCCAGCGTGACCAGACATCACCTAGGATGTGGAAGACAGGACGTTCTGGTTAAACTGACTTATGCTGAAATTGAGTTTTACAAGGAAGTGCACAGATGGGCCCAGGGGAAGGTTCAGGAGCCTGACCAAGTTTGGTCAAGCAAAGAACCTTTGTCAATAGAGCTTTTTAGTGATTGTGTTGCAGGAAAAACGGGCACGAGAGGATGGTCATGTCCCAGGTCTTGGGGGAGTTCCTGGGACAGCCACTAAGTGAGGGTCCTTGGCTTCGCACAGGAAAGAATTCAAGAGCGAGCCATAGTAGTGTGAAAGCAGTTTATTTAGAGAGATACACACTCCGCAGACAGTGTAAGCCTTCTCAGAAGGCAAGAGGCGGCACTGAAATATGGGGTGGTTAGTTTTTATGGGCTGGGTAATTTCACAGGCTAAGGAGTGGGAGGATTATTCCAGTTATTTTGGGGAAGGGAGAGAGATTTCCAGGAATTGCGCCACCGCCCCGTATTTTGGCCTTTTATGGTTGGCCTCAGAACTGTTATGTGCCTGTGGGTGTGTCATTTAGCATATGCTGATGTATTACAAGGGGCATATAATGAGGCTCAAGGTACACTGGAAGTCAGATCTTCCACCATCTTGGGCCTAGTAGGTTCTAACCGGTTTTTGTGGTATCCTGTTCTTCTTAATGGTTGTGTCATTTTTTTAATGGTTGTGCCCTTCCCGCTTCCTTCCTGTCTCAGTTGCTCTAGGTATTAAATATACATAACTTTACATCCCCTCCCCCTCCTCCTTTTATAATACAATTGATTTAAATAGTTTGTCTACATACATTTAGAACCACGTCAGACATTTACAACCGTGTCAGACAATGTTATAACTGGTGCTTCAACTATCAAATATTTATTTAGAAAACTTAAAAAGGAGGAGGGCAGCCTATCGCCTTCGCTCATATTTTGACTTAACTTTTTCCTCTCTTCCTTTCTTATGTTCCATAGTTCCTTCTCTTATTGTTTCCTTTCTGTTTAGAGAATTTTCTTTAGCCATTCTTTTAGGATAAGTCCGCTGTTGCAAATGTACCTTTTTTTTTTTTGGCAGCGTTGGGTCTTCATTGCTGTGCATGGGTTTTCTCTAGTTGCCTCGAGCGGGGGCTACTCTTCGTTGTGGTGCGCGGGCTTCTCATCGCGGTGGCTTCTCTTGTTGCGGAGCACGGCTCTAGGCATTCGGGCTTCAGTAGTTGTGGCGCACGGGCTTAGTTGCTCCGCGGCAGGTGGGATCTTCCCGGACCAGGGATCGAACCCATGTCCCCTGCATTGGCAGGTGGATTCTTAACCACTGTGCCATCAGGAAAGTCCACAAATGTACCTTTTTTTGATTCATTTGAAAATGTCTTGGACTTCTGAGGGGGGTTGGGAGTTCCAGCTCCCCATGTGGTCTCCATTGATACAGTCTGTGTTGGGGTGGTGTGGGGGAAGGACTGTTACTAGTCAGCAGGGATGGAAGTCCCAGCTCTCTGCTTGGCCTTGGCCTTCTCTGAGACCACCAGTGGGGGTGCTGGGGCACTTCATTGCAGCCCGGTGAGGGTGGGAGTCTAGGCTCCCACCCATTCTCTGCTAGCATGAGCGAGGTTGGGGGCCATGTTTTTTTGTGGTGCTTGGCTGGACTAGAGCGGTTATTGTGTGTCTAGCTACTTTCCTGGTCCTGTGGCTGAGAGAACAGGCTTTTGTTAGGGTTGTATTTTTATCTGTGCCTGTTGGTATTTTGGGGTCACCTGCTCCTTCAGCTTCAAGTTTTTATATATGAGGCAGAAAGAAAAATCCAGGGTACTCAGCACTCTGTTGTTCCTCGCTGTATTGTCTGAGGTCCCTAGCTGGTGTGCCTTCCTCTTTCCACCTTTCAGAGAGTTTGCTGTGTTTTTTTAATATATAATTTCCTGGGGTTTTAATTATACTCAGTGGGGGGAATTAAAGGAATGTATGTCTGCTCCATCTTCGAGAAGGCAGCAGAAGTCTCCCCTGAAACTTTAATTTTAAATGGACATATTTATTTCCCCCACCCATTCTTGTTATAAAAATTGGCAAGATTTAGAAAGTGAAAGGATATTACATGTTTCCAGTTATCTGAGAAGATCTCTGAGTGTCTTGATGAACTTCCTTCTTTTCTCTGCTGTTTTGTTTGTGCCTTTCTAGGATCATATGCTGTATTGAGTCCTGTGTGTATGCTTTGTCTCCAGTGTGTATGTAGGCATTTCTCCATATGATATAAAAGCTCCCTGGGTATCCTGCTAAGTGGCTGTGTCAGATTGTCAGTGATTGGAGCATCATTGATCCATTTCCCGGGACCTGGGACTTGGGTTTGCTTACGTGATGCTGTGAACATCCGTGCCCACCGTGTTTTGTTCCTGTCACAGTTTGGGGTAGATTCACAGACACCTATCCAAGGCTTACGGGGAAAAACAGCCATATCTGTTTTGAAAAATACGTACCTGCCAGTTTTTTCTTCAGAATCTTCAGAACCAGACACCTCTGCAGTGCTGTCTTAGAGCACTGACTTCTTTCATATTTCACCAATAGTGGCAGTTACCATCTTTTTCTCATTAAGAGACTAGTCAGGGAGGAAAAAAACTTTTTCTTCTACTCTCTAAGGTTCAGTGGCTGGGAAACTGCAAGTCGAGCTGATAAAAGACAGATTAACAGGTGAAAAATATTTATTTTATATGGCTATGGGGTGCCTCACAGAAATGAAAGGAAAACTAGAAGGCAGTCAGACCCAGAGAATTATACTATTTTAACTACAGGCAATACATTTATGGAGAAATGACAAGACAAAGAGGATTTTGAGCTTCAAGGGCTGGTAAATTGTGGGAAGGTAGCTATATGTGGAAAGGAATGGAAGATAAAGGTTATTTAGTTAAATTTGTTATGCTGTCTCTGGGCTGATAAAGAGTCTAGAGTTATGTCTGGTTATTAAGAGTCACATTGCCCACCCTGGTAGGAGGGGAGGAGTCCTTCACAAAGGAAAATTTACGCCCTGCCTTTAGGCAAGTAGGGGGAGGGTACTTCTTCTGCAGTCTTTCTGTTTCTCCATTGCCTACAGCTCAAAACAGCCCTTAGGCCAAAGTGGCATATTTTGGAGTGGTGTATTCTTAACCCCTTCAGGACCAACATCAAGTTCTTTGCTGCAAGCCCTTGTGAGGAGAGCCTGTGGCTTCCTGAGGCTTGTCTTCCACTCTGTGGAACTTGTCTTGGACAGGCTTCCCCCACACTGGCCTCTGACTAGCAGTAAAGCCACTTAAGGACTGATAACTGTAGGCTCTCAGGCTCCACCCCAGACCTGCAGGGGCATAATGTGCATTTTTACCAGGATGCTTGAGTGATTGATATGTACATTCAAATTTGAGAAGCCCAGTTCCAAACGGATTCATCTTTAGAAAGTTTTAAAATATTATATTTATTTTTATTTTTAACTTTTGCTTTCGCATTAATATCAAGCTTGGGGGAGACTGCCAGAATAGAAATACTGCAAATACTCTTCACTTTAATTCCCGCATTCTCTGTCACTATCTCTCTCCCTCTCCCTCCTCCCTCTCTCTCTCTCTTACTCTGTCTCTGTCTCAGCCCCAACGCCCCCCCCCATTTTTTTTCCTGAATCTTTAGGGAGTTATATGCAGACATTCTTCCCCTTTTATCTCTTTGTTCATGCCAAGGGAGCATATTTCCTAAAAGCAAGGGTATTTGCTTACATAACCATAATACAGTTACTACATTCTGGAAATTCAACATTAAAATAATAGTCACAGAGCATCATGCTTCCCAATTATTAGTTGTCCTATGTGCAACATTTTCTCCTTAGAATTTCTGTTTGTCGCGGCATCAGTAGTTCTGAAGAGTGAAGATTAGTTGTAATGGCAGACTCTGCTCAGATAGGTTCTAACACGATGAGATTCAGGTTACACGTTTTGGTGAGAGTGCCAGGCTGGGTTGTCTTTCCCCATGTGTCACATCGAGGGCCCTGAAGTGGTGTTCCCCATATGGATCATGTAAGCTCTGATCTCTGGGGTAAGGGTCTCAGGTGGTTTTTTTGTGTGTGTGTTTTTTTTTAATAAAATTATTTATTTATTTATTTTTGGCCACATTGGGTCTTCGTTGCTGCACGAGGGCATTCTCTAGTTGCAGCGAGCGGGGGCTACTCTTCATTGCGGTGTGCGGGCTTCTCATTGCCGTGGCTTCTCTTGTTGAGGACCATGGGCTCTAGGCACACGGACTTCAGTAGTTGTGGCACGTGGGCTCAGTAGTTGTGGCTCGCGGGCTCGGTAGTTGTGGCATACAGGCTTAGTTGCTCCGCGGCACGTGGGATCTTCCCAGACCAGGGCTCGAATCCGTGTCCCCTGCATTGGTAGGCGGATTCTTAACCACTGCACCACCAGGGAAGTCCCTCTTGGGTGGTATTTAAATACGACATATATACATATATAAGTTATGTATAATTGTTCCATATTTGTTTATTTTTTATATTAACATTTTTTTAAATCTTCGCCATAATGATGACCGAAAATGGTCTCTATATTTTTACTTCTTTTAATCTGTTTTTTGAGCTATAATTTGCATATACCTATTTTAAGTGCAAAGTTTAGAGAGTTTTGACAAGTGTCTACACATGTAACCATCACCCAGTCAAGATACAAAACATCTCCATCACCCCAGAAGTTCCCTTGTGCCCTTTTGCAATAAAGCTTTGCTCTCCTGCCCATGTCAGCACTGATCTCCTTTTTGTCACAATAGATTTGTTCTTCCTGTTTTAAAATTTTACATAAGTGGGATCATATAGTATGTGGTCCTTGGTGTCAGGCTTCTCTTACTCAGCCCAGTATCAGTAGTTTGTCCCTTTTTATTGTTGAGTAGTATTCCATTGTATAACTACGTCACAGTTGGTTTATCCAGGGCAGTTCCCTGGTAGTCCAGTGGTTAGGACTCCATGCTCTCACTGCCGAGGGCAGGGAACTAAAATCCCGTAAGTCACGCAGGGCGGCCAAAACACACACACACACACACACACACACACACACACACGGTTGGCTTATCCATTGACCTGTTGGTGAATATTTGGGTCACTTCCACTTTTGGCTGTTATGAATGAAGTTTGTATGAGCATTCATATACAAGTCTTTTTGTGGATGTATGTTTTCCTTTCTCTTGGGCAATTACCTAGGAGTGAAATTGTCACGGGGAAGTGTATATAATTAATTATAGGAGAATTGGCTATTTTCTATAATGATTTAACCACTTAGACTCCTACCTGCAATGAATGAAAGTTTCAGTTTTTACACATCTTCACCATATCCTGACATTGTTATTTTAAAAAACATACTTTGGCTATTGAGGTGGATATCTCAATATGGTTTTGATTTGCATTTGTCTGTTGACTAATGAAGTTGGGTATCTTTTTATGTGCTTGTGGATCATTTCTCCATCTTTTGTGAGGTGTCCAACATTTTCCCTGCTTTTTGGGTTGCTTATCTTATTGTGTTTTAAGACATATATATTCTGGATAAAGTCCTTTGTCAGATATATGTATTAGGAATAGTTTCTACCAGTCTACAGCTTGCCTTTTCATTGTTTTAACGATGTCTTTTGAAGATTGGATATCTTCAATTTTAATGAGATTGAATTTATCAATTTTTTCTTCTATCATTTAATGCTTTTTGTGTCCTGTCTAACAAATCTTTGTCTACCCCAAGGCAACAGAGATTTTCCTACTGTGTGTTTTATAGTTCTATGTTTTACATTTAGGTCTTTGGTTCTTTTTTGTTGTTTTTGGTTGTGCTGCGTAGCACGTGGAATCTTTGTTCTGCAACCAGGGATCGAACCCGTGCCCCTGCAGTGGAAGCACGGGGTCTTAACCACTGGACTGCCAGGAAAGTCCCTTTGGTTCTTTTTTTTTTTTTTGACTGTGTTGGGTCTTTGTTGCTGTGCATGCGCTTTCTCTAGTTGCAGCGAGTTGTGGCTTCTCCTGTTGTGGAGCACGGGCTCTAGGTGCACGGGCTTAGTTGCTCTGCGGCATGTGGGATCTTCCCTGACCAGGGATCAAACCCGTGTCCCCTTCATTGGCAGGCGGATTCTTAACCACTGCACCCCTTTGGTTCCTTTTAAAATTATATTTTGTGTATTGTATGAGGTGTGGGGTTGTTTTTTTTTTTTTTGATGTTGATATTTAGTTGTTTATCACCATTCACTGAAAAGATTTCCCTTTCTCCCATTGAATTGCCTTGGCACCTTTGTCAAAAATTGGTTGTCCACATATGTCTGGACATCTGGGCTCTACCTGGTACCCTGATTTATGTTTTGATCCTTTATGCCAAGAACACTATAACTTTATACTTAGTTTTGCAATTCGTAGTGAGTCCTCCAATTTGACTTTTGTTTTTCAAAGTTCTTTTGGCTACTCTAAGTGCTTTGTATGTCCTTATAAATTTTAGAATCAACACATCAATTAAAAATAAATAAATAAAGTCTCCTGGAGTTTTTATGTGGAATTGAACTGAATTTATAGATCATTATGGGGCAAACTGACATCTTAACATTTTGAAGTCTTCCCATCTAGGAACATGTTAAATCCTTCCATTTACTTAGTTCTTCAGTGTTTGGATGGGGTACATATTTGGTAAACATTTTCCTTAAGAATTTCATGACTTTTGATGCTATTGTAAGTGGTATGGTTTTTTAATATTTCATCTTCCACTTGTTCACATATAGAAATACAACTGATTTTTGTATACCGACCTTCTAACCAGCAACCTTGTTAATTTTACTTATTAGTATAGAAGCTTTTTTGAAGATTCCAGAGGATTTCTATGATTGGATTGTAAGAATTTTGGCCTCTAGGCTTGGGTGAAATTCATCACCTTTCTTTTTGAAACTTTATCAAAGTGAAGATTTTTTTTTTAATATATAAATTTATTTTTGGCTGCGTTGGGTCTTCATTGCTGTGCACAGGCTTTCTCTAGTTGTGGCGAGTGGGGGCTACTCTTTGTTGTGGTACAGGGGCTTCTCATTGCAGTGGCTTCTCTTTGTTGCAGAGCACGGGCACTAGAGTGCGTGGGCTCAGTGGTTGTGGCTCCTGGGCTCTAGAGCGCAGGCTTAGTAGTTGTGGCGCACGGGCTTAGCTGCTCCGCGGCATGTGGGATCCTCCTGGACCAGGGCTAGAACCCATGTCCCTGCATTGGCAGGCGGATTCTCAACCACCGCACCACCAGGGAAGTCCCCAAAGTGAAGATTGATACTAGTCTTTTATATACATTTTTTCATGTACTAGTAAAGGTGAACTTTTTTTCATATGTTTTAAAATATTTACTTTCTTGGTTCCCTCACCTTTTTTTATTGGGATGGAAAGCTTTTCCAATTGTGGTGTAAGGGCTCCATATATTTAAAGCACTCTTTGCCTTTCATAAGTGGTGTGCCTTTATTCCCAGTTTGTCATTTGTCTTTTAGTTTCATTCATGCTTTTTCATTACTGTGGATATTCATAATTTTTATGTGGAGTATCTGCCAATTCTTCATATGGCGTCTCTATTTTTAGTGCCTGAAAGCCTTTGCGGGGGTGGGGAGGCTTCCAGTTTTTTATTTTTATATTCTTTATGATCAAGGATCAGAATCTAGTTTTATTTCTAAGTAGTTAGCCAACTGTATCAGGCACATCAGATGAAAGTCATCTTTCTTTTTCCCCATTGATTAGGGTTCTGTTTTTTCCTGTAGATTAAAGTTTTAGGTATACCAAATTTTGTTTCTGGACTTTTTCTTCTCTTCTATGTTGGCCTGTTTTTGTTCCAAAGCCACATTTCTGATTTTGAAGCTCTTTTCTAAAATGGTCACCTTACTAATTTGTTGAACATTTTCTTGCAGTTCTTTATACTTCATTAATATTACTGGTTACTCATATCACCATAAAGCGATTGAAACACTTAGATTTTTTAAAAATTGAAATGGTGTTATCTTTTCTTTTATGATAGTGAAGTATATCCACAGTTGATAACAAGCTGGTTTTAAAAAAATAGGAAGAGCAACTCATTAGAAAATAGAAAAATAGGCAAAGAAAATAAGCGAGCATCTTAAGACAAAACCCAACTGGCCAATAAATTCATGAAGAGATGTTCATTGAGGTAAAGGGAGTTACGCTCCTGTGATTGCTTCATACCCACAGTGCTGCTAGAACCTTAAATATTTGACAGTGCCCAGTGTTGTTGGCAAAGGTGTATGGAAATAGGCGTGCCAACGTATTGCCAGTGGGAGCATACTTTAGGTACTCCACTTGAAGAAAGATGTGGAAATACTTAATGTCGATCAAGATGTATGTTCCCAATGTTCCCTCTGCACATCTACTCTGGAGGCACTGTTACACATGGATGGGGTGACAGAAGAGAGAGTTCACTGAGCTGGGAAAGACCTAAACATTATGACAGAAGAAATAATTCTATGAAATTGTATACATTAAAGTCAATGAACTAGACGTACGTATATCAACGTGAATAAATCTTAACTAGAATGGTGCATATAAGGCAAGTTTAACATTTAAATACTTACAAAACAGTGCTGTCATTTCAGGCTATATTTGGATGTAGTGGGAGTTTAAAAGCCATGCATAGAATATTAAACACCAAATCCAGAGTGCAGCTTCCCTCTAGGAAGGTCTGGGAGTGGGACTGGGGTCGGGAGAAGCTCAGAGGAGACCATAATCCTACCACACCCTTTCAAGGAAAACCTGAAGCAAAGACTGTTACCTATTAATAGTTCATACATCTTACTAGCGGGTACATGGGTATTTTATTTCAGGTGTTTTTGGTTGTTTTTTTGGCCGTACCACTCAGCTTGCAGGATCTTAGTTCCCCTACCAGGGATTGAATCTGGGCCACCGCAGTGAAAGCGCTGAGGTCCTAATCACTGGACCGCCAGGGAATTCCCCAGTTTTTAATACTATTAAAATATAAATGATACGTGCTTAGGTAGGTCTTCAGACGCTAGAGAAAAGCATAAAGAAGAAAAGAAGCCTCACATATGATTCTGCAAAACATTGTGTTCTATGCTCTTTACACACATGTTTGCATACATCTCTAATGATTTCCTTAGAAACATTTCCTAGAAATAGAATTACTGGATCACAGTGTATGCTTCTGCTACATTCTCCCAAATATTGTTCAGAAATGTGCAGTTATTTCCAACCGTGTATAAAGGCCTGTTTTCCTACATCCCTAAGTACCCAGGGGAGTATCACACTTTTAATCTTTTCTGATCGAATGGACTGGGGCAAAAAAAAGTATAAATAAGTAATTGTAAACATATGCCTGTGGTAACATAAACATACGACTGGTGAATTTTATTTATATCCCAGATGACTGACATTTTAAGACAATGTATGTTTAGCAAGATTTCTAGGGGCCCATTAGAAAGCTTTTAACCCAGCAATTCCCAATCTTGACCTCTTGTCACAGTCACCCGTGAAACTCTTCAAAATATTTTTCCTTGAAAGGGTAATGCTATTTCATAATTCAGAAGACACTAGGTGATATTACTGAACCAATATTAAATTTCTCGGTTGTAGAGCAGTTTTTTTTTTCTTTTTTAATATATTCATTTATTTATTCATTTAAGAAACATTTATTGAAATCTGTTCTGTGCCAGGTATTGTGTTGGGCATTCAACGTACATTATCTCTTAGCCCTCACAATAATACCATCTATCTATCTATTTTTAGCAGTACTGTTATTATCAGTTAGCAGTACTATTATTTTTTTTCACACTCACACACTGTATTTTATTTTTACAAGAGATAAATAAACTGACACCAAGCATTGTAAATGGATGACCACAGCAAAAGCAACAATGATTGCAGTTACCAAACACGAAACACACTCATACTATGTCATGATATTGACATTCAGTCCAGGAATCCTCCGCTGTAACAGCCCCTTTGCTTTGCAGTGAAAATTGATTTGTGTATTTTTTGCCTTGTAGAGCAGTCTCTTGACCATGGCTCTGTTGACATTTTGGCTGGGTGGTTCTTTGTCGAGTTGGGCCGTAGGGGTGTGTTGAGCAGCACCCTTGGCCTCCACCCGCTCGATGCCAGTAGTGCCCACCCCTCAGTGGTGACAAAAATGTCTCCAGACATTGCCCGATATCCTCTGGGTGCAGAATCAGTCCACTTGGTTGAGAGCCACTGTGCTAAAAGAATTGTGCTGATGTAGGAGAGTAACATCTTTCTTAGGAGATACACTCTGTCACATGTTGGGGTAACGACCTGTGATACCTGCAACTCCCCAGATATCCAGGAGAACGAGTGAACATACCCAATCACCATATATGTGAGAGGGGGAAATGTGACAAAAGGGCCACATGTTCATTTATTGACTCTAGTTGAACAGTGGTGTATCCTTCATGTTCATTGTATTACTCTCTAGGTTTAATTTAAAAAATTAAAAAGCACGTATGTGGGGGAGGAAGGGTCCAAAGGTACCAGAGGAGATGCATTGAAAATTCTCCTTACCCAGGTCCCCACCCACCCATCTACCCACCAACCCCCACAGCTGGCACCTGGCCCCTGGGCAACCGTATGGCAGTAACTGGTAATATTCCAGAGATTTAGCTGCAAGGACATGTGTTTAAAATATTGTGAATTCTTTTTCTTTTTTTTTAAAAAAAAAGAAAAACAGATGTTAGTATATTATACAGAAGTACTGTGGGTTGCATTTTTACCCCCAAATTTTATTTTGAAGTCCTTTTCAATTAACTGTATAAAGGGCTTTTTTTTAAAAAGACAAAAAACAAACCCAAATGGAATTTTATTTTAAATGTTTTGTGATTGAAACACTTTGCAGAAAACCTGTGCTTGTTAGGCCAATATATAATGACATGCTTAGTAGAAATAATACATGTATGTATTTCTGTTCTTCTGGGATTAGAAGGTACAAACAGAAATGTCAACTAGACCAGTAGTTGTTCATCTTTTCACTTTTTTTTTTTTTTGCGGTACGCGGCCCTCTCACTGTTGTGGCCTCTCCCATTGCAGAGCACAGGCTCCAGATGCGCAGGCTCAGCGGCCATGGCTCACGGGCCCAGCCGCTCCGCAGCATGTGGGATCTTCCCGGACCGGGGCACAAACCCGTGTCCCCTGCATCGGCAGGCGGACTCTCAACCACTGCACCACTGGGGAAGCCCCATCTTTTCACATTTTACTTCTCCCAAATATTCTATCAGATGATCAAGTTTCCAGATTATTACGAACAAAACAAATAATTTTTCAATGACATTTACATATACCACCAATTGTCATATTAGTATTTAGAGGAAATTTGAGAACCTAGCTTCATGCTCTAACTGGCTAAGAATTACATTTCCATTTTGTAAATGACTTCTTTATTTTTGTGGACTCCCGGTATTATGTGGATATGCCATCATTTCAGAAATTAAAATTAATTTTTGACACATTCTCATGGTTTATAACACAGTGTAAGAAAAGTCTCCCTCCTGCACATAACCCCGGGGGTCCTAGCACCTTTTGCAGAAGCAACCGGCGGTCAAGACTTCTAGGTGCTGGGCACACAGGGACAATCTAGACAACCTCTGGCCGGGTGCTTTTCATGTAACAGTACACCTTGGAGGGCTTCCTACGCGGTACGGAGAAGCCCTTATTCTTTCTAACGAGGGTGTGATCAGGCCTTGTAGGATGTCCTGTAGCTTACTTAAATAGTTCTTTGTTGATGAGCATAGACCTTGTTTTCAGCTTTAACTATTATCTCTTATCATCAGTGCTGCAGCGAAGGAGCTCATACAGACCTCATGCTGCACATGTGAAAATAAACTGTAGAAATGGAATCTCTGCATCAAAGGGTGAACACGTGGGTAATCTGGTGGACATTTGCCTGCCTGGGAGTTGTGGGTTGCAGCCTCCCCAGCACTGTGTAGGAAGGCCTGTTCTGTACATCCTTGGCCACCCTGTGAGGCATTCACTGTTCGGATTCTGCCAAACCAGATGCATCCAAGGTGGGTCTCAGGCTAGAACTAGGGAATCAGTGTGAGCTCTGGAGCAGCCTGTCTGCTTTTTCTTCCTCCCATCTGCACATGTTGCTGGGGGCTCTGCCTCAACCCCGTCTTCCTTCCCACTTGTTTGTAGCATCCCTCCCCTAGCTTGTCCCTGGATTGAGGTGTACCTGTTCTGTGGTTTCAGAACCGGGTTTCTTCTTTCAAGGATATGATCTTCTGCTTCTCAGAAGAGGACTGGTCCCTTCTAGACCCTGCCCAGACTGGCTTCTACGGAGAGTTCATCATTGGGGAGGACTGCGGCGTCTCACTGCCTCCAGGTAAGACTTAACTCTCCTTCTCTCCTGAGACCAGGGATCTAGGGGGCCCATGTCTGACCTCACTGTTCACCCCCAAGCCCTGATGGGAGGTCACCTGTACACAGTGGCCCCAAGGCCACTCTGCAGGTTGACCATTGCCTGCTGCTGTGACGTGTAAGTTAGGCTTGTTAGCTGCCTGTTTTGCATACAAAACCAAATATAACTTGTATCCCTTGCATTTGCTTTTCTTCTGTCATTCTTGTCCTACGGATTTCTTCATTGCTGTTTTTCTGACAGGCCTGAAAGAGTTGCCCCAGGCCCACAGCTTCCCCTTTAGTGTCTTCCCTCCCCCTCCCTCTCCCTGCTTGCTCTGGTCTTTCCACTTCTCTGTGGCCCTGTGTGGCCCCTGTTGGTGTCATGGCCTGTCACATGTCCCTCTAACTTCTCTCTTCTCTACCTGTCCCAGAGTTGCCTGGGACAGGCAACTTCTCTCTCCTCCCACCCTGGTTTCCTGTGGGAGCAGGTCACTGATGAATGTGTATCCTTCCCTTTTCTGTGAATAGATGACCCAGCTACCCAGCTGGATCTCTCCCAAGGAGAGGAGAATGAGCCACGTGTTCCAGAGTTGCAGGACCTCCAGGGGAAGGATGTGTCCCAGGTCTCCTACGCAGGTGAGTATTGATACCAGAACTTGGTGAATAGAGCGGGTTGGAAGGCCGCTGCCAGCCAGAGGCAGACCTGCTCCCTCTGCCAATTTTCTGCAGCCCTCTGTCACCACTGGACCATGTCTTGGTAGGACAAGTCTTGCCTCGTCCCTCATTCCTTACAGAAAGAATATGGGGATTTTAATTTTGCCAGGTGTGGGGATTGCACTTCATCAGCCAGGAACTAGGATGTAATAGGAATATCTTTCTCCTCTGCTATAACTGACACCTGGCTTGTGCTGACAACCCAGTGGCCCCTCTACCAGTGAGGTCACATGCTCTCCAGAGGTCAGGTAGGGGAGGAGGAGGGTGTGCCACCTCTTGGCCGGGCACTGGGCACAGTGCCTCTGGCCGCTTCACCTGTCTACTCCATCCAGCCACATACTGCAGGTAGTGTGAGGAAAGTGAGGCAGGGGGGTGGCGCTCGGGCTTGGTTGACATGACACAGTTCAGCAGCAGCATTTCCCAGCCCCCTCCCCACCCCCAGCTTTCCGTGTCACCAGAGCTTGTATCTGTAACCACTGTGCTGTAACGCCTCAAGATGTCTGCTCCTTCGGGGGAAAGAGTTCTGTACGGTGTCATCAGCAGACCCTTGACCCCTTCCCCTTTGGGACCTAAAGCTGGCACAGAGCAGGTCCGTATTTCACTCACTATCCCCACCGGGAACAAGCATCCAGGGCCTCTGGTGTGGCTAGCTTCCCATCCCGTCTCTACCCCAGCAGGCCCTGTCCAGGCTGCGTTTATGCAGCGTCTGCGTGGAGTACTGGAAATCCCACCACAGAAAATGGAAATGCCAGCAGGGATGGCAGTTACTTGTCCACAGTCAAGTGGAAGGGGCAGAACCAGGATCCACATTCCTCCTATCTAGCTTCAAAACCCACGTTCGTGGTGTTGGCCCATTTTGCCTGCAGATTCATTTGCTCAACAGACATTTACTGAGTGGCTGCCCTGAGAGGGAGCCTAGGCCTACTCTTGGATCACAGCCTGGCATCTGTTAAGATGCACCCCCCCACCCCCAGGTGGTGCTGCAGCTGCAGGGAAAATCAATGTTTTCATTTTCTTCTCTGGAAAGACTTCCCAAGTCTCCAGCCATTCCAGACAGAAGAAAGAAGGAAACGGGATGAGCCGCAGGTGCCGGAGTTCCAAATCTGCCAGCAGACGGTGCTCCCACCAAGCACCTGCCCAGGTAAAGGAACGCCTGAGAGGGTGCGGGGGAGTGTGCCCCTGGCTGTGTGATGTGTGGCTTGAGTGTGCATATGTGTGTGTGTGGTGTGTATGCGAGCTTGTGTGTGCATGTAGCGTGGGGCTGTGATATGGCCTGTGGTGATGGCATGTGTGATGTATGTATAGTGTGTCTGGTGTGTTGCGTGTGTGAGCGTACGTGTGTGGTGTGTATGGTATGTGGCATCGTGTGGTATGCATGTGAGCATGTCTGCATGTGTGTGGGCATACACGTGTGAGTGGTGTTTATGTACGTGGTGCGTGTGTGGTGCGTGCATGTGTGTATAATGTCTGTGTGTGAATGTATGCGTGCATGGTGTGTGTGTGCGTGCATGCGTGTTGGGTATGTGTATACATTTGTGCTGGTGGTAGGTTCAGGAATTGAACTTTCTGAAGTTCCTGCTGACGGTTCCTTGCCAACTGCCTGCCCTAGTTTTGTTTTGCTAGGTTCTCTTCCAGCTCACTCGCAATCTGAGACCCTCCCCTCCTTTCCTTTCTCTTGTGGGTTGAGTCAGGGTGCTGATGTAGTGCTGTTGGCCACCTAGTTTGTGTATTTCTTCCCTGAGCAAGGAAGACCGGACTCCCCAGACAAAGTGTTGGAATTAGAGAACAGGTTTACAGAATGCTGAAAGGGGGACCTCTGGAGAATGTACTCCAGCTGCCCTCGGCAGCATTTAGACTCCAAGTAATGCTGGTAAAAGTTGCCACCTCCAAAGGCGAAGACTAAAATCCCACCATGTTTAATGTCGTCAGTGTTCAGCCATTCTTCCAAATATCACACCCGAGTCTCCGGTCCTTACTTGAACCCACTGTGTCATGGAGGACTTTTTGCAGCCATCCAGACTGACTCATGCACAATCCGTGATGCCTTTTGGAAGCAAGATTTGCATGATATTTTGGTGTTTCCACCTACCACCGTGCAGGGTTCATGACCATTTGTGTTCGCCCCCTCTCCTGTGTAGACAAAAGGGATTTTATGCTTATGTAAATCTACAGTCGGTCTACATGGACAGTACTCCATCCCCACAAGCTTTGATGCTCACCCCTGGTTTTCTAAGGAGCTTGCTGAGGATGATTTTTCATGTGTAGCCCATTCTCAGTTCTGCCTGATGAAAGCTTGATTCTCGAGATACGTTTTGTTTTTGTGGCCACGAGGCATGTGGGATCTTAGCTCCCCGACCAGGGAGTGAACCTGCACCCCCTGCCTTGGAAGGTGAAGTCTTAACCACCGGACTGCCAGGGAAGTCCCTTGAGATGCATTTAGAATCCTCTTCCGCCTCTTCCTGCCCACAGCATGTCTCAGCCCTGGCAGCATCCTTATAGAATGTGGACAGTCATTAATCCCCAGTTTTTTAGCTCCACTCTCCCTCTGCTGGGCTCTGACACAGAATATACTTTGAAATGGCAAGAAGCTAAGGGTTGCTATCTGAGATCAGTGAGAGATGATAGATTGCAAAGAATAGGCACCATTTTTATTTTGGTGGCCTTGCCCACACTTCTGACAGCAGGTGAAGGGTCCACATCCACGCTCATGAGGGACCCTCCCAACTGGTTCCATTCGTGTCAGTCCAACCAGCACATTATAAAGCTGCCACTGCGATGGAATATCTTTTTTTTTAATTTATTTATTTTATTTTTTTTGCTGGGCGGGGGAACTGCGTTGGGTCTTCGTTGCTGCGCGCGGGCTTTCTCTAGGTGAGGCGAGCGGGGGCTACTCTTCATTTTGGTGCGCGAGCTTCCCACTGCAGCGGCTTCTCTTGTTGTGGAGCACGGGCTCTAGGCACGCGGGCTTCAGTAGTTGTGGCACACGGGCTCAGTAGTTGTGTCATGAAGGCTCTAGAGCGCAGGCTCAGTAGTTGTGGCGCACGGGCTTAGTTGCTCAGTGGCATGTGGGATCTTCCCGGACCAGGGCTCGAACCCGTGTCCCCTGCATTGGCAGGTGGATTCTTAACCACTGCCCCACCAGGAAGCCCAGAATATCTTTTCTTGTTTATTGCGTTTTCTCTGTGAATTGCCTAGTTAATACTCTTTAGTCCTTTTTTTCTTTTTTGCCCCTCCCCCCTTCACATTTGGTAAGCTCTACGTCTTTATGTCCAAAGCACTGCACCAGTGTAAGGTCTTTACATGATTTGTGCATTATATCCTTACCGCACCTTCTGAGATAGATACTGTCTCAGCCAGCACAGGCCACTATAGCAAAATACCATAGAGGTATTTTCTATTAAACAATAGAAATTTATTTCTCACAGTTCTGGAGATTGAGAAGTCTGAGATCAAGTCAACAGCAGGCTCATTGTATGGTGAGGGCTCTCTTCCTGGGTTGTAGTTGACTGCCTTCTCCCTGTGTGCTTGTGTGACCTTTCCTCGGTGCATTCTCATGGAGACAGAGCCCTTGTCTCTTCCTCTTCTTATAAAGGTACTAATCCCATCACAAAGCTCCCACCTTCAAGACCTCATATAAACCTAATTACCTTCCAAAGGCCCCACCTCCCATACCATCACATTGGGAGTTAGTGCTTCGACATACAGATTCTGGGGGGGTACACAAACTCTTGGCCCATAACAGGTACTATGATGTCTCCATTCTGCAGCTGGGACCCCCAAGCTGAAGTCTCTTGCCCAGGTAGCGTCTGACACTCACAGGCTGAGTATCAGACTGAGGATCTGAACCCATGTTATAGGGCTCCAGGCCCATGCTCTTAATTCCACATTCGCTTGCCTTTTCTAAGACTTAGTAGAAACTCAAAATTGTGGGGCTCAATCTGTTGCCTCTTAGTATTTGTACATAATTCCTCCTGTTTTTTAACTTTGTTTCTGTGGGTTTTTAGGACCCACATAAGGACTTTTTAGGACTTTTAGGACATAAATGGTTTTCTAAAAACGTTTTTAGTGTGTAAATGCAGTTCTTCATCTCTTTTTTGATTTTGTGTCTTGCTTAAGAAAGCCTCCGCCTCCTAACATTATAAGAATATATTAGTTATAGTGCGTTTCTTTATTTTTTAAAATCTAGCTTCCTGTCCTCCCTGCTTCTCTCCTTAGCACCCCCAGCTGACAGGGAATAATTCATTCCCAGGCCACAGATTGCCCTTCTTGAGGAATTAGCCATCAACCTGGTCATGGGCTTTCTCCCCCTGAAAACACACAGCAGCCTGGTTGTTCCCTGGCCATGGGACAGCACAGCCAGAGGCTTTGGTATGCAGCACCCACCCCCCCCCACCCCAAGTTGAGCTCAATTCCCCTGAACCTTGATCTACGTTATCTCTCGGTTTTAAATTTTTCTCCTGTAAGACAGAGATAATAGTCATAGCTACCTTGTGGAATTATGATTGTTGAGGATTAAATGATTTAATACATGTAAAAGCACTTACACCAATAACTTCCCTGTTTTCTCTACCATTATCCTCACAGCCAATTCAGCCTCCCTCTGCCCTTCTCTCCACCCGCCGTACCCCTTGCACTCATCAGTGCTGAGCTGAGCCAGCCCTGGTGTTACTCTTTCTCTGTGGTGTTTTGGGCAACACATCTATGAGTTTCATCTCATCTGCTAGGAATTCTTTACACTGTTGTGTCAATGGCACACAGCACTATTGTTGATTTATTTCCCCCCTTTTAGAAACTATGCATCTATTTTTGGTCACTTCATCTGATTTAAGGGGATGTCATCCTATATGCACTGTATTAGTCTCCTAGGACAGCTGTAATAAAGTACCACAGACTGGGAGGCTCGAACAACAGAAATTGATTTTCTCAACATTCTGGCAGCTTAGAAGATTGAGATCAAGGTTTCAGTAGAGTAGGTTTCTCCTGAGGCCTCTCTTCTTGGTTTGTAGATAGCTGTCTTCTCCCTGTGTTTTCACATGCTCATCTCTCTGCATGTCTGCGTCCTAACCTCCTCTTCTTACAAGGATACCTGTTGGATTAGGTCCTGCCCTGTTGACTTCATTTTAACATAATTACCTCTTTTTTAAAAAATTATTTATTCATTTATTTAATATTTGGCTGCATTGGGTCTTCGCTGCTGCATGCGAGCGGGGGCTACTCTAGTTGCTGCGAGCGGGGGCTACTCTTTGTTGCAGCATGCGGGCCCAGTAGTTGTGGCTCACAGGATCTAGAGCGCAGGCTCGGTAGTTGTGACGCACGGGCTTAGTTGCTCCGTGACATGTGGGATCTTCCCGGACCAGGGCTAGATCCTGTGTCCCCACATTGGCAGGCAGATTCTTAACCACTGTGCCACCAGGGAAGCCCCCACTTAATTACCTCTTGAAAGACCTTATCTCCAAATATAGTCACATTCTGAGGTGCTAGGGGTTAAGACTTCAACATAACGTATTTTTAAGAGGAAGAGGATGCAGTTCAGCCTATAACACTTCACCCTCTGTTCCCCCATGATTCATGCTTCTCATATGCAAACTACATTCACCCTATCCCAACACTCCTTAACCTATTCCAGCATCATCAAGATTTAATCTAAATCAGGTTTGGGTGAAATTCAAGGTGTACTCACTTCCAGCTGTGAACCTGTGAATCCAGACATCGAGTTATGTGCTTCCAAAATGCAATGGTAAGACAGGCAGAGAGTAGACACTCTCATTCCAAAAGGGAAAGATTGAAAAGAAGAAAGGCTGATGGCTCCCAAGCAAGCCTGAATCCTAGCAGGGCAAATTCCGTTAGATTTTAGGGCTTGAGATTCATCTTTGGCTCAGTGCTGTGTCCACACTCTGGGCCTGTGGATGCAGTGGCAGTCCTGTCAACCTCTGAACTGCCTTTGGGGCTGGTCTTCCTTTTCCTTCAAGGTTGATGCATGTTTGCAGCCAGATAGCTCTATTAGTTTGTTCTGGAAGTCTGAGAGCCTTGCTTCAGTTCATCCTATCTCCTTCCTTTTTATTCCAAGATGGCAGTGTTTCGGCTCATATAATGTTCTTAGAAACACTGTAGGCCTCCCATGCAGTTTACAGTAGCTCAGACCATTCCTGGATTATCTCATCTCCATTCCTGGCTTCCGAGAAGGTTGATTGGATCCAAGGTTGTCCTGCCACACCCTTGGTGTTCTCCCAGAATATACTTTCTCATTTTTTGCAGTATAGGTAGACTGAAAATTTTCTAAATCTTCAAGTCTTCCCTTCCCACTCCCCAGTCTCACATTCTACCCAGTCCCCCTCACACTTGTCTTGTGATGTATGGACAGATACCCCCATGGACTCTGCCCCTCCCATTGTCTCTCCTGCTCTCTGTGGCTTTGGGTCTTCCTGCTATGCTCTGTCTGGTTTCACCTGCTCTCACATTCCCTAAGCTGCCAGAACTCTCCTCTCTCCAGCAATTAAGTCCAGAATAACCATATTCCTACTAATATCTTGAAGGGCCTGGCACCACTGCCCCCCCCACCCCTGTTTTAGACCTGAGCCCCACATTTCACAAAAGTGAGGAAACAGTCCTGAGGAGAGCTGCGCAGTGGGCTCTGGGCTGCAGGCCAGGACTTCATACCAGGTTCCCCAGTGCCCACCCACTTCCTCCCCACGGTACAGCTTTCCAACATCACGGGCTTGGGATCCATTGAACGAGCTTCTTCTAGTCAGTTTATAAAGTGCAGGACATCTCTACGCATCACCACTAGTGGCTGTCGGTGGGCCTCTGATACGACACTGAGAGGGAGAGATGATCCTGGGCAGTCTGGGACCGTTGAACAGCTCTGACATCACAGCAGGGCTCAACTCCCCTTCAGCCCTGAGCCCTTGGGCACATCACCCGAGTTTGCCTAAGTTTATAATGTGGCAAATAAGGTATCACTGGGTGTGTCCAGGAGCAAATGGGACTGGGCACGTCAGAAGTCTTGCACGATCCCTGGGGCATTTAAGTGCTCAGAGTATGGTAGCTGGCAGCTTCCTGGCAGTCTGTTTATAGAATATAGTGTCTTCCTCTCTCTCAAGGCTTTTAATGTACCCTGACAGATTTTTCCCCATGCCTGGTTAAGGAAGTCAAGGTTACGTGATGTGTAAATGCTCAAGACTTACATGCAGACTCTTAGAGCTTGGAGGGGTCTCAGTGGCTAGAAAAAAATATATATATATATTGGGTCTGGGGGCTTAGGAGAAAAAGGTAGGGAAGAGGGAGAGAGGAGAAAGAGGTACCGAGGATATGTTGGCACAGTGTGGCTAAGGGTTTCCTTGCCACTAGATAACACCAGAGGTATCTGCAACCGGAAGATCCCTTGCAAAAATGTGGGTTCCTGGACCCACGCTGAACCTTCCTGGGTAGGGTTCGTAGGGGCTAGAGTGTGGCCTGGGCAGCACCACTGACCTCCATGTTGCTTTCTGGTAGCCGGAGGTGATGCACCATTTCCCGACAACAGCCTGGATGAGGAGGTGACCATCGAGATTGTTCTTTCCAGCTCTGGGGACGAGGACTCCCAGCTCGGCCCCTACTGCACAGACGAGCTGCAGAGCCCCACGGAGAAGCAGCACAGCCTCCCTACCTCCCACCGGAGCGGCCCTGAGTCAGGGGGTGAGGTGCAGACCTCCTCCAAAAAGTCCTATGTGTGCCCGAACTGTGGCAAAATCTTCCGCTGGAGGGTCAACTTCATCCGGCACCTGCGGAGTCGCAGGGAGCAGAAGCCACACGAGTGCTCGGTGTGCGGGGAGCTGTTCAGTGACAGCGAGGACCTAGATGGGCACCTGGAGACCCACGAGGTCCAGAAACCTTTTAGGTGCGGTGCCTGTGGGAAGAGCTTCCGCCTCAACTCCCACCTGCTCTCCCACAGGCGGATACACTTGCAGCCAGACAGACTCGAGCTACTGAAGAAGAGAGAGCAGGAGGCATCGGGGACCGTGGGCGGGGATTCCGACGCCCTACTGGCAAAGGGCAAGGCCAAGCTGCGCTTCCAGTGCTGTGACTGCGGGAAGGTGTTCCAGCGTCCCGACCAACTGGCCCGGCACCGCAGTAGCACTCATGTGGACAAGTCCCGGCCCTTTCAGTGCCGGTACTGCGTCAAAAGCTTTTCCCAGAACTCTGACCTTCTCCGCCACCAGCGCCTGCACATGAAGCGCCGGTCCAAGCAGGCGCTGAACTCCTACTGAGTCACGGGCGCACACGTTTTTGGGTGCAGCTCTAGCCTGGGTAGAGCACATCCCGCTCGTGCTCGGTTCCAGACTCCTCCCCAGGACGGAGACCACATCCTCCTGACCTTTACTCTCAGGTAGAAATGAGATCGTGGCCAGTTGAGCATCCGTTCTGTCTCTGCTGTGCCAGAAGCTGGGAGGGCGTGTCACCACCAGCTTTGACTTGCCCAGTGTTATCGGGTCTAGGAGAACCCTGTCCAGTGCTTCCCAAGCGGTGGAGGGACCGGGGCGCCCCCTACTGCAGTGACCCCTTGTCGGGGGGGGCGGGGGCGGTCTGTCCCTTACCAGCTAACTTTCAGTATACTCCCATCCTGTGCTGTCTGAATTCCCACCCCACCCTGAGGTCTGGAGGTAACTGTACTTTCTGCCTGACAGCAAGAAGCTGCAGATGAGGTGATGGGTTAGGAGGAAGGCAGGAAGGCGGGGTGGGACCCGTGGGCACAAGGGCAGTAGGGCCAAGCACACCAGACCATGTCATGTCATCAGAAGTCTGAGTCCTGGTCACCATCTGGTCCACAAGAGCACCTCACAATTATGAGATGGCCCTTTCAGGCTCAGAAACCTTGGTGGGGGGCTTTACAGCTTTTTGCCAAATGGAAACCTTTTATTTGTGAGGGTGGCTGGTTATTAGGGATTGTGAGCTCATGGAAGGCAAAGCCCACATTTTAAACTGTATGTTGGCACACGCTCCCCAAAGTGTCCTTTCTTTGTACCCTGAAGGTCCTTGGTGTATGCTTGTGGGTTAGAAGTGAAGTCATCGTCGTTTGAAAGGCACTTAAGTTTCCTTTCCCATTGGGTCGTGTCTAGGAAAGGGGAGCTCAGCTCCAGTGAATGAGAGGTTCCTTGGCTGGGTGAACTGAGCAGGGGAAACAACAGAACCTTTGGTGAAGTCATTCTCTACATTATATATTAACTTAGTGTGCCAGTTGTATTAGTTCCTTAGGGCTGCTGTAACAAAGTACCAAAAACTGGATGGCTTAGAACAACAGAAATTCATCGTCTCAGTCCTGGAGGCCAGAAGTCCAAGATCAGGGTGTCAGCAGGGTTGGTTTCTTGTAAAGGAAGGATCGGCTCCATGCCTCTCCTTTAGCCTCAGTGGTTACTGACTATTGTTGATATCCTTTGTCTTGTTGAAGCATTACCCCATCTCTACCTTCATCTTTACATGGTGCTCCTGTGTATGTGTCTGTCTCCAAATTTTCCCTTTTTATAAAGACACTAGTCATATTGGATTAGGGCCTACCCTACTGTTTCCAGTATGTTCCCATCTTAACTAATTGTATCTGCAATGACCCTATTTCCAAATAAGGTCACATTCTGAGGTACTGGGGTTAGGACTTCAACATGAATTTGGGGGGGATGGGGAGACACAGTTTAACCCATAAAACTAGATAATCCTGAGGTTCTGCTGTCATTGCCAATTCACAGGTGAGTCAATACAAACTTGGGCTAGCTTACTCTCAGTTCTATTGGAAGCAGGATTCAGATCCAAGCTTCTGCTCCCAGGGTGGATGTCCTCTGCACATAGCCTTTAAATTTCATTGCGTGGGGTTCTGGGCTGGGAGTGACCACTGGTAGTGAAACCGCAAGCAATGAAAACCACGGTCTTGTTCCTGGCAGACTGGCCAGGTTGGCGCAGCTCAATGATGAGAAAGCACAGAGGCTATAGAGTATCAGTGACTAAATCAGAAAGCCAGCCACCAGGCATGCGTTACGTATTTGTATGTCGGGTCCCATTAGCAGGCAGTAAGGCTGGGCAAATGAATGCAAGGCCCTTTGTTCCTTGTCAGCCACTTCATTGTCACGTTGAGAGACACTGCTGCCACAAACTCAGTGAAAGAGTTACACGGTTTTATAGTTACGATTACTGTGTGTAGATTCATCTACATACCCAGGAACAGTAAATGCAATAAAATAATTTGGTCATAACCCTGAACAAGAAATAAACTATTGAGGCTCTTTGTTTTCTACATAGTTTGCCTCTTGGATTGATCTGCCAGGAAAAGGGAAAAATATGAATCTTGAAGGCCAAGGGAGGGGAAAATTCCAAATAGAACCCAGATTCCGTGTACATTTACCCCACCCACCTGTGCACTCTTGCCCAAGGATTCCATTAAGAGGGGAGGTTATGATCCCAAGAGGAACACTACTTAGTGTATTTTATCTGAAAATCTTAAGTAAGAAAGAAAGGGAATGTGACAGAATTGAAACCTTGGGGGACGCTGTGCATCGTTCAGTACCCACCAAATATTGTGAGGGAGTCCCCCATTCACTTACGCAAACCTGACCAAGGTACTTAGCTAATCAGAAGGTTACCTTCCCCCTGGATTCGGAAACCCTACTGGGTGATGCAACTCAAATCCCAGGTTCTTCCCATGCAGAAGAATCAATGCGGTTACCTGCTCTGGAGAAAGCTCCTCCGGAAGATAGGAGAACTGACTGACTTACTCCCTTCCCACCCTCCCTGGGTAGCTGGGCAGACAGGGGAGCTATGTTTCTACCTTGCCGTGGATGTTCAGAGGCCCCACATCTGAAGAACATCTGTCCTCCCTGTTCATCTGATCCCTTGGCATTGTTCCCATAAATCCACAGGTGCATAATAAAATTCGACTCACTGAATTCATATTTGCGTTTGACTTTTCATTTTAGTTTAAAAAGTAACAAGTAGCACAGCTGAGAGAGATGGTCCGTTGGCCTGACAAAGAGAAGTTGAGGTGGGAGGATGCTGAAAATGGCCCTCTGGATGTCAGGCATCACCTTGTGAAACTTCTGGGCCTCAGATAGATAGTTCTGGTCATCTGATCTGACTTCTCTAGAGGAGAGAGGAAGTAACTGCTTCTTTACACCAGGGATGGGATGAACTTCTGGTAACACCATAGCTGTTTCACCCAACCTCTGCCATTTTCATATAGCCTCTGTCTCCAGACCTCTTGCCACTGGGAAAAACAAAGATAAAGCCAGTGGTGGGAAGGTCCCTTGCTATTCTTAAGTCAAATCATGGCACAAGTGGAAGAGAAGGCACAAGTTTGTGCCTACCTTGGACTTGGAGATTGGTCCTGGTTGCTTTTCTCCTGTGAGATAGTTTCCCTACTCTACCAAAAGCAGAGTTTTGATCAGGCACAAACACTTCTGCTTGCAGCGTAATGGAGGGAATTTGATGACATTTCTGTCAATTCCCCAGTTCCGTCAAATAAACCCAGGTGCATTTTCTATTAGTAACAAAAGTTGATACTGTTTTGTCTTATAAGGAATGGTCAATGCCTACAAGTGCTCCAATGCAAACAAGCCTACAGATTAGGTAACATGCATAAGAAGGCAGCTTAGCCGGCAAAGGAGCATTGGGAGGAAGACTGGATGACCAGGCTCTCCTGCAGCCCTGCCCCACACCTAAGGCACCCAGCATCTGCAGGCTGGTTATTAGGGATCATAAGTTCATCAAGGGCAAAGCCCTGGGGTTCCATCCGTACCTTTTGACCATCCCATACAGATTAGGAATTTTATCCTCCCTCTGAACCATAGCCAACAACGAGAGCACCATGATTAATGTGCGTATAATCACCAGAGTACGCTGCAGTATTATGAAATCCCCATAAGATGCAGAACTCTCTTAAGAAATGGAAAAGCAGATTCACACATTAATGAGAAGGGCCAGTCTTCACTCGCGTATCTTGGCCATAGCTAAGGAGATCACAAGCAGATTGGTAACCCCCTCAAGACAAAGGGCTGTCTCCTCAGCACACTAATAAATGGCAGGGGATTGCCCTTTTCCCATCACCCGCTAAAAAACGGTTTGGTACAAGTCATGTCTGTACTAGCCTATTATGTACAGGTCTTGCTACATCTTGTCAAAATGTAAAGGGGCCAGGATACCTGCCCTGAAAACGTTGCAGGTCAGAAAAGGTGCAGACTTAATAGTTGGGGTAAATCAATCCCACCCAAATCAAGCTGGATCACCTTTGAAAGTGTCTGTGTGCTCTGAGATGGGGGCCTGCTTCCAACCCACTGAAGGTAAATTCAGAGTGATTTCTAGATTTTTAAAAAAATAAATTTATTGGGCTGCCCTGGTGGCACAGTGGTTGAGAGTCCACCTGCCGATGCAGGGGACACGGGTTCGTGCCCCGGTCCTGGAAGATCCCACATGCCACGGAGCGGCTGGGCCCGTGAGCCATGGCCGCTGAGCCTGCGCGTCCGGAGCCTGTGCTCCGTAACGGGAGAGGCCACAACAGTGAGAGGCCCGCGTACCGCAAAAAAATAATAATAATAAATTTATTTATTTTATTTATTTATTTTTGGCTGTGTTGGGCCTTCGTTGCTCCACGCAGGCTTTCTCTACTTGCAGGGAGTGGGGGCTACTCTTTGTTGCGGTGCGCGGGCTTCTCATTGTGGTGGCTTCTCTTGTTGCAGAGCACGGGCTATAGGTGCGCGGGCCTCAGTAGTTGTGGCTCGCGGGCTCTAGAGCACAGGCTCAGTAGTTGTGGCGCACGGGCTTAGTTGCTCCGCGGCATGTGGGATCTTCCCGGACCAGGGCTCGAACCCGTGTCCCCTGCACTGACAGGCAGATTCTTAACCACTGCGCCACCAGGGAAGTCCTAGATATTTTTAAGTGTTTCTCTGAGTAAATATTTTGGAAAAGAAGATTTGAAGTGGAAAAGAGTATAAGCTCATATTGAAATCATATCAACACAGCATCTTCAGCAAACAATGACTCATCAAGTTGCAGGTAGGGGGTGGGGTTGCTAAGAGTGGCTGGACCAAATTCATCTTGGTCTCCTTTTTTACAACTCATATTTTTCTAAAATGGCTTGGCTGACGTCCAGATGATATTCTGTGGTCATGATCTAAAAATTTCACTAGCAACTTTCTTTTTTATTTTTATTTTTTTTGCGCTACACGGGCCTCTCACTGTTGTGGCCTCTCCCGTTGCGGAGCACAGGCTCCGGACGCGCAGGCTCAGCGGCCATGGCTCACGGGCCCAGCCGCTCCGCGGCATGTGGGATCTTCCCAGACTGGGGCACGAACCCACGTCCCCTGCATCGGCAGGCGGACTCTCAACCACTGCGCCACCAGGGAAGCCCACTAGCAACTTTCTTTAACCATCTGCTCAAGAAGCCCAAAGTCTAACAGATGTGCATTCGACAAATTTATATAAGGAGAACCAGGTGCACCGGCAAAGATGGCCACTGAGATGAAAGATCCAGGGGCCTCAGCGTCCTTAAGGCTGTCTCCTGTACCTGTGGAGATTTTCACGTAGCTGCCTTTGGTGACAGCAGAGAACTTCGGCTCAGGCACACTCTCTGTCCTTTGAGAAGGTGCTAGGCAGGTGGGCAGTGTTGGGGTTCTGAGAGGGTAGGCATAGACCCACCTTGTAGTTGAGTAGGAGAGGGTGGACAGATACCTGGTATATTCTGTCAATGTTTTCTCCCCTGCTAATCACCCACCAAGAACTGAGACCTCATTGTGTTTACCTGTTTACATTGCCAGCTCAGTATCTGAATCAAAATGGGATATTGATAACGTGCGGTATAAGGTGCACCTTGTCAATTCTGCCCTCCCAAGAGAGACTGGACTCCTATTGGAGCAGGAGCTTGGAAACCAGCTTTTCCAGGTGCTGAGAAGAGCCTGCTGCTATCATAACGCCAGTTCTCTGACACCAACTGGTTGTCCACTGTGGACAGGGAGTGTTGCCTGCCATTCTAGTAAACAAGGATCAAGCCATCGGCCACGGCAGCCCTGCCCCTCCCTCCCCGACTTGTGCGCCCTGAGGGGAATACAGGATAGAGAAAAACAGGGACTTCCCTGGCAGTCCAGTGGTTAAGACTCCGCACTTCCAACACAGGGGGTGTGGGTTCGATCCCTGGTTGGGGAGCTAGAATCCCACATGCCAAGGTTAGAGAAAAACAGGAAGCATGATGTGCTTTGGATACTGGCCCTATAGAGTTAAGATGCTTATCTAAGGAATAAATTCAATGAGCCCAGATTCTTGCATCTTCCCTTACAGAGAAAAGTGTTAAAATCATTAATTTGAGGTGTCTGCTTTTGTGATTAGCAGTAATAAATGCAGTCACTCTCCCACTAGGACGGACAATCTGAGAATATGGAACACATGATTTTTGGTTTTGTTACTCTTTTGGGTGAAGGTGAGATTTTTCTGAGCTGGGTTTTAAGTGGCAGAGGGAAGCAGATTCCTTTTTTGCAACTTTTCATGGTCACTTGGGAAAGAGAAGTCTGAGACAGAAGATTGTCTGAAGCCAGACAGCCTCTTTCTCCCTAAACCTGAGCTGATCTCCTCGGCCTTGAGAAGGGGCCCTCCAGGGGATATCAGTGCTCTAGGCCATGTGCTCCACACCCCCTCCCCCACCCATGTTTGGGTCACAAGATGTGGCTGAAGAAGACAGAACCACAACCCAGGCTGAGTTTCAGGCTCTGGATAGCAAAGGTGAAGTTGAAACTGAGCAGGACCCTGTGGGGCCCTCCTGGGCACAAAAGCCTTTCTGTGTCCCCCCGTTTCTTATTTGTAGGAAATAGGCTTCATTCGGCCTCCTTGACCTTCCCTGAGTCAAAAGGGCAGATTCAAACAGTTGCTAATCAAGGGAAGGGAGAAGAATGAGGAAACAAGGAAGGAGCTGTCAATAAACAATAGTGCAGTGTTGGGGCAGGGTCCCAGTTCCTCCTCAAGGAATATACATAACAATATCTTTGAGTTCTTCTGATGGAACTAAGGCTCCAACCCAGGTGGAAGATGGTAAGTTCATGCTGAGCACAAGATTCCTGGAATACTGCCCAGTTTCCTCAGCACCAACCAATCAGAAGAAAGTCACACACCCTGCAGCCTCACCCCAAATTTTGCCTATGAAAACATCCCCCCCCCAGAAAAGAACAGAAAACAAAAAAAGACAAAACAACTTTTCCTCCTAAACCATTGCGGAGCTCAGGGGTTTTGAGCATAGGCTACCCATTCTCTTTGCTTGACCCTGCAATAAACGTTTCTCTGCTCCAAACGCTGATGTTTCAGTTTATTTGGCGTCTGTGCATCAAGGACACAAATTGTGTTCAGTAACAAAGTCATGATAAATCCAGGGAAGAAAAAAAAAGTCATTTTTAATGAAAAGGCCCTGGTCGGCTTTGAAATAGGTTAAGGGTGACATATAAAGGAAGGGGGCAGGGCACAACCATTAAAAGAATGACACAACCATTAAGAAGAACAGGAAACTGGTTAGAACTTACTAGGTCCAAGATGGCGGAAGATTCAAATTCCAGTAGACCTTGAGCCTCATTATACGCTCATTGTAATACATTAGCATCTAAATGACACACCCACAGGTGCCATGACAGTTCCGAGGCCGACCATAAAAGGCCGAAACGTGGGCGGTGGCCCAGATCCTGGAAATCTCTGCCCTTTCCCCAAAATAGTTGGAATAATCCTCCCACTCGTTAGTCTATGAAATTACCCAACTCATAAAAGCTAACCGCTCCCACACCTCGGGGCCACCCTCACTTTCTAAGACCCTGACCTCATGCCCTGGGGTCACCTCTCTTGCCTTCTGAGATGGCCCATACTCTGTCTATGGAGTGTGTATCTCTCTAAATAAACCTACTTTAACTTTACTTCGGCTCCCTCCTGAATTCTTTCCTGTGTGAAGCCAAGGACTCTCACTTGGCGACCCGTCCCGGGGACTCACTCGAGACCTGGGACATGACCATTTTCTTGTGTCCCATTTTTCCTAGAACGTGGGGAAGAGACTTCATGAGAAGAGGACTTCTTTTACCTGGAAACACCTAGGAGTTGCCTTCACTCCTCATCCCTCTCCTTTGCTCCCTTGGTGGCTGTGAGGGACTCTTATAAAAGTCCAGATGACTTTGGCTTGGCAGCTGTGGGCAATAGATGACATTAACTCTTGGGTGCCACCTATCTATTCCTCAGAGGGACAACTCCCTTTGGGACCCCAAAGTATCACTTTGGGGACTGGTTTATTCCAACAAGGCTACAGCAGAAGCTCCATGGTGGGGTGGGATGGGAGGCAGGGGTGGTCCGTTTCTGGGTATTGTGTATCCTAGTGCACTTTTGTCTTGATAATCAGATCAAACCTCCAACAGTCATGGAAACACTGATATCTTGGAGGTACTCGGCTCTCCCAACTATAATCTCCTGCCCCTCCCTAACCTCTGTCTGTCTTTTTGTCTTGTCTGTCTGTTTTCCAGAAAGGCGTGTGAGTGCAACAGAGGGACCTAGGGAGGAGACCCGACTGGATTCTGGTCTCACCATTCTGCACAGCCCTGAGCATTTTCCTGGGAGTCTTTTAACTGCTATGAGCCTCAGGAGTCTGCTCAGTGACCTGCACGGGCAGAGGCACAGCTGTGCCTGCCAAGCTTGTAACCTGAGCTCACCCCTGCATCATCTGACCTAGAAAGGGAAAGGTACACACATAAGTTGTGCAAGATTTTATGTGAACCTCGACATGCCCCTCCCTTTGGTAGATGGTAACCCAAGAAGCAGGAAAAAAGGCTCAGGAATTTCCCTATAACTGGAAGAAACTTGTGTATTTACCTCTTATGGCAATTGGAAGAGCTTTGCCCATGTTAACTCATTTAATCTTCACAATTATTTAGCAAAATAGGCACAATTATTACCCTCATTTTATGGATAAGGCATGGAGTGGTTAAGGAATTTGATTAGGGACACACAGCTGACCCAAGATTCCAATTCAGGCAACCTGTATAGGTAGTCCGGGCTTTTCATAGTGTGCTGAGTTATTGCTCACTAAGGCATTAAGCAACAAATTCCACAAATGATTTTTAAATTACTGCTGTGGTAAAGGCTACAGACAAGAAATGCAGAGAGAAGATACAGGGAGGTATTCCTTAGTCTATGAGGTCAGGGAAGGCTTCCATGAGAAGTAACTTTGAAAGTGAGATGTGGCAGATGAATAAAAAGTAGCAGGAAAGCGGGCTTCCCTGGTGACGCAGTGGTTGAGAGTCCGCCTGCCGATGCAGGAGACACGGGTTCGTGCCCTGGTCCGGGAAGATCCCACATGCCGTGGAGCGGATGGGCCCACGAGCCATGGCCGCTGAGCCTGCGTGTCCAGAGCCTGTGCTCCACAACAGGAGAGGCCACAACGGTAAGAGGCCTGCGTACTGCAAAAAAAAAAAAAAAAAAATAGCAGGAAAAAGGGAGGGCACAGGAATTTCCACATCTGGTAGGACAGAGGGGAATAGGCCAGAGTAGCACCAGACCCCATACTTCACCTTGAGAGTCCATTTGGATAAGGATGTGACATATCTAATTTTGTGTTTTCTAAGATGGTTCTGCTGCAGTGGAGTGAAGGGGAAGGAGTACTGGGGCTACTGGAGAGGGGCAGCAGGTACAGGGGAGATAGTGAGGTATAGGGGAGGGGCAGTACAGTTCAGTGTAAGGCAGTACAGTATACAGGAAGGGCAGTGAGTTTTAGTGGTGCAGAGGAGTGGCAGTGAGTTTTAGGAGAGAAACAGTGGGGCAGTGGGGTGCAGAGGAGGGACAGTGGGATACATTGTAGGGGCAGTGAGTTTTAGGGTAGGGACAGTGAAGTCAGGGGAAGCGGGCAGTGCTGGGGATTTGGGGGAGGTGAGTTTCAAAGCTATTGAGCTAGGACAACTGAGATACCCATCAGGAGCTGCTAACAGCAACAGAGGTGCAGAGAAGTAGAGAGATCTGAGAAATATGTGGGAAGTAAGCAGGGGAGAACTTCCCAGTTTCTGACTTGAACAGAAGGGTGATATTTTGAGGAGGAAGGAATATTTCCGCATGAGTTCGGCATGAGACTTGCTGAGTTTCAGGGTAGCCACAGGGAGGGGCAGCAGGATATGCACATCTGGAAATCAGGGAGAACTTCAGGCTGCAGGGGAAACACTTGTCACTGTAATTAAAGGTGTGAGAGTAAATGAGATGGCCATGGGAGAAATCACATAAGAGACCCTGGATGGAGAGTCCTAGGAAACATCTATATTTAAAAGCCTCTGTCCATACCATCAACCAAGAAAAAGGCAGAAGGCTGCAAATTAGAAAAGAGTTTACTTGGAGTCTTAGAAATTGCAATTCAGGAGATAGATTCAGGTAAAACCCAAAGAGTTTTCTGGAAAAGAAAGAGTCAGTGGCTTATAAAGGCAAAAGCCACAGAGCTGTTAAAGTTGTCTGGCAAGAATTATGATTAACTCTGATACAAGAAAGAAAATATTTGATGGGTTAGCTGAAGATGGTGGAGTAGAAGGACATGTGCTCACCCCCTCTTATGAAAACACCAGAATCACAACTAATGGCTGAAAAACCATCAAAAAAAACCCAAAAACACTGGAACCTACCAAAAAAGACACCCTAGATCCAAAGACAAAGAAGCCACAATGAGGCAGTAGGAGGGGCACAATCATGGTATAATCACATACCTGCCAGGTGGGTGACACACAGACTGGAACACAATTATACAACAGAAATTCTCCCACTAGAGTGGAAGTTCTGAGTCCCATGTCAGGCTTCCCAGCCTGGGGGTCTGGCAATGCGAGGAGGAATCCCCAGAGAATCTGGCTTTGAAGGCTGTGGGATTCATTTGCAGGACTTCCATAGGACTGGGGGAGACAAAAACTCAACTCTTGGGGGGCACACACAAAGTCTTGTGAGCACTAGGACCCAGGGGAAAAAAGCAGTGACCCCACAAGTGACTGGCCAGACCTACCTGCTAGTATTGGAGGGTCTCCTGCAGAGGTGGGGGGGTGGGGTGGGGGGTGGTGTCTGTGGCTCACTGCAGGGACAAAGACATTGGGAATAGCAATTCTGGGAAGTACTCATTGGTGTGAACCTTCCTGGAGACTGCTATTAGCCCCACAAAACAGCCTGTAGGCTCCAGAGCTATGTAGCCTTAGGTCAAACAACCAACAGGGAGGGAACACAGCCCCACCCATCATCAGAGAAGTAGATTAATGCTTTACTGAGCATGGCCTTGCCCACCAGAGGGACAAGACCCAGCTCTACCCACCACTAGTCCCTCCCATCTGGAAGCTTGCACAAGTTTCTTAGATAGCCACATCCACCAAAGGGTGGACTGCAGAAGTAAGAACTACAATCCTGCAGTCTGTGGAATAAAATCACAATCACAGAAAGTTAGACAAAATGAAACAGCAGAAGGTTATGTCCCAGATGAAGGAACAAGATAAAACCCCAGAAAAGCAACTAAGTGAAGTGAAGATAGGCAACGTTCTGGAAAAAGAATTCAGAATACTGATAATGAAGATGATCCAGGATCTCAGAAAAAGAATAGAGGCAAGGATTGAGAAGGTGCAAAAAATGTTTAACAAAGACCTAGAAGAACTAAAGAACAAAGAGAGATGAACAGTACAATAAATGAAATGAAAAATACACTAGAAGGAATCAATAGCTGAATAACTGAGGCAGAAGAATGGATAAGTGACCTGGAAGACAGAATGGTGGAAAACACTGCCATTGAACAGAATAAAGACAAAAGAATGAAAAGAAATGAAGACAGTCTAAGAGACCTCTGGGACAACATGAAATGCACCAACATTCACATAATAGGGGTCCCAGAAGGAGAAGACAGAGAGAAAGGACCTGAGAAAATATTTGAAGAAATAATAGCTGAAAACTTCCCTAATGTGGGAAAGGAAACAGTCACCCAGAGAGTCCCAGGCATGATAAAGCCAAGAAGGAACACACTGAGACACATAGTAATCAAATTGACAAAAATTAAAGACAAAGAAAATATTTTAAAAGCAACAAGGGAAAAACGACAAAAAACATACAAGGGAACTCCCATAAGGTTATCAGCTGATTATTCACCAGACACTCTGCAGGCTAGAAGGGAATGGCAGGATATATTTAAATTGATGAAAGGGAAGAACCTACAACCAAGGTTACTCTAACCAGCAAGGATCTCATTCAGATTTGACAAAGAAATCAAAAGCTTTACAGAAAAGCAAAAACTAAGAGGACTCAGCACCACCAAACCAGCTCTACAACAAATGCTAAAGGAACTTCTCTAAGTGGGAAACACAAGAGAAGAAAAGGACCTACAAACACACACCCAAAACAATTAAGGAAATGGTCATAGGAACATACATATCGATAATTGCCTTAAATGTGAATGGATTAAATGCTCCAACCAAAAGACACAGGCTTGCTGAATGGACACAAAAACAAGACCCATATATATGTTGTCTACAAGAGACCCACTTCAGACCTAGGGACACATACACACTGAAAGTGAGGGGATGGAAAAAGATATTCCATGCAAATGGAAATCAAAAGGAAGCTGGAGTAGCAATACACATATCACATAATATAGACTTTAAAATGAAGAATGTTACAAGAGACAAGGAAGGATACTACATAGTGATCAAAAGATCAATCCAAGAAGAAGATATAACAATTATAAATATATATGCACCCAATATAGGAGCACCTCAATACATAAGGCAACTGCTAACAGCTGTAAAAGAGGAAATTGACAGTAACACAATAATAGTGGGGGACTTTAACACCTCACTTACACCAATGGACAGATCATCCAAAGTGAAAATAAATAAGGAAACAGAAGCTTTAAATGGCACAATAGGCCAGATAGGTTTAACTGATATTTATAGGATATTCCATCCAAAAACAGCAGATTACACTTTCTCCTCAAGTGCACACGGAACATTCTCCTGGATAGATCACATCTTGGGTCACAAATCAAGCCCAGTAAATTTAAGAAAATTGAAATCATATCAAGTATCTTTTCTGACCACAACGCTATGAGATTAGAAATGAATTACAGGGGAAAAACGTAAAAAACACAAACACATAGAGGCTAAACTCTACGTTACTAAATAACCAAGAGATCACTGAAGAAATCAAAGAGGAATCAAAAAATACGTAGAGACAAATGACAATGAAAACACGACAATCCAAAACACATGGGATGCGGCAAAAGCAGTTCTAAGAGGGAAATTTATAGCTATACAAGTGTACCTCAAGAAACAAGAAAAATCTCAAATAAACAATCTAACCTTACACCTAAAGGAACTAGAGAAAGAAGAACAAACAAAACCCAAAGTTAGCAAAAGGAAAGAAATCATAAAGATCAGAGCAGAAATAAATGAAATAGAAACAAAGAAAACAATAGCAAAGATCAATAAAACTAAAAGCTGGTTCTTTGAGAAGATAAACAAAATTGATAAACCATTAGCCAGACACATCAAGAAAAAGAGGGAGAGGACTCAAATCACTAAAATTAGAAATGAAAAAGGAGAAGTTACAACAAACACAGCAGAAATACAAAGCATCCTAAGAGACTACTACAAGCAACTCTATGCCAAGCAAATGGACAACTGGGAAGAAATGTACAAATTCTTAGAAAGGTATAACCTTCCATGACTGAACCAAGAAGAAATAGAAAATATGAACAGACCAATCACAAGTAATGAAATTGAAACTGTGGTTAAAAATCTTCCAACAAACAAAAGTCCAGGACCAGATGGCTTCACAGGTGAATTCTATGAAACATTTAGAGAAGAGCTAACACCCATCCTTCTCAAACTCTTCCAAAAAATTGCAGAGGAAGGAACACTCCTAAACTCATTCTATGAGGCCACCATCACCCTGATACCAAAACCAGAAAAAGATACTACAAAAAAAGAAAATTACAGACCAATATCACTGATGAATATAGATGGAAAAATCCTCAACAAAATACGAGCAAACAGAATCCAACAGCACATTAAAAGGATCATACACCACAATCAAGTGGGATTTATCCCAGGGATGCAAGGATTCTTCAGTATATGCAAATCAATCAATGTGATACACCATATTAACAAATTGAAGAATAAAAACCATATGATCATCTCAATAGATACAGAAAAAGCTTTTTGACAAAATTCAACATCCATTTATGATAAAAACTCTCCAGAAAGTGGGCATAGAGGGAACCTACCTCAACATAATAAAGGCTATATATGACAAAACCACAGCAAACATCATTCTCAATGGTGGAAAACTGAAAGCATTTCCTCTAAGATCAGGAACAAGACAATGATGTCCAGTCTCACCACTATTATTCAACATAGTTTTGGAAGTCCTAGCCATGGCAGTCAGAGAAGAAAAAGAAATAAAAGGAATACAAATTGGAAAAGAAGAAGTAAAACTGTCACTGTCTGCAGAAGACATGATACTATACATAGCGAATCCTAAAGATGCCACCAGAAAACTACTAGAGCTACTCAGTGAATTTAGTAAAGTTGCAGGATACAAAATTAATGCACAGAAATCTCTTGCATTCCTATACACTAATGATGAAAAATCTGAAAGAGAAATTAAGGAAACACTCCCATTTACCATTGCAACAAAAAGAGTAAAATACCTAGGAATAAACCTACCTAGGGAGGCAAAAGACCTGTATGCAGAACACTAGAAGACACTGATGAAAGAAATTAAAGATGATACTAACAGATGGAGAGATATACCATGTTCTTGGATTGGAAGAATCAATATTGTGAAAATGACTATACTACCCAAAGCAATCTACAGATTCAATGCAATCCCTAACAAATTACCAATGGCATTTTTTACAGAACTAGAACAAAAAATCTTAAAATTTGTATGGAGATGCAAAAGACCCAGAATAGCCAAAGCCGTCTTGAGGGAAAAAAACGGAGCTGGAGGAATCAGACTCCCTGACTTCAGACTATACTACAAAGCTACAGTAATCAAGACAATATGGTAGTGGCACAGAAACAGAAACATAGATCAATGGAACAAAATAGAAAGCCCAGAGGTAAACCCACGCACCTATGGTCAACTAATCTATGACAAAGGAGGCAAGGATATACAATGGAGAAAAGACAGTCTCTTCAATAAGTGGTGCTGGGAAAACTGGACAGCTACATGTAAAAGAATGAAATTCGAACACTCCCTCACACCATACACAAAAATAAACTCAAGATGGATTAGACACCTAAATGTAAGATCGAACACTGTAAAACTCTTAGGGGAAACATAGGAAGAACACTCTTTGACATAAACCACAGCAAGATCTTTTTTGATCCACCTCGTAGAGTAATGGAAATAAAAACAAAAATAAACAAATGGGACCTAATGACACTTAAAAGCTTTTGCACAGCAAAGGAAACCATAAACAAAATGAAAAGACAACCCTCAGAATGGGAGAAAATATTTAGAAATGAATCAATGGACAAAGGATTAATCTCCAAAATATATAAATAGCTCATGCAGCTCAATATTAAAAAAACAAACAACCTAATCCAAAAATGGGCAGAAGACCAAAATAGACATTTCTTCAAAGAAGACATACAACTGGCCAAGAAGCACATGAAAAGCTGCCCAGCATCACTAATTATTAGAGAAATGCAAATCAAAACTACAATGAGGTATCACCTCACACCAGTTAGAATGGGCTTCATCAGAAAATCTACAAACAACAAATGCTGGAGAGGGTGTGGAGAAAAGGGAACCCTCTTGTACTGTTGGTGGGAATGTAAACTGATACAGCCACTATGGAGAGCAGTATGGAGGTTCCTTAAAAATCTAAAAATAGAATTACCATATGATCCAGCAATCCCACTACTGGGCATATACCCAGAGAAAACCACAATTCAAAAAGACACATACACCCCAATGTTCATTGCAACACTATTTACAATAGCCAGGTCATGGAAGCAACCTAAATGCCCATTGACAGACGAATGGGTAAAGAAGATGTTGTACATATACACAATGGAATATTACTCAGCCATAAAAAGGAACGAAATTGGGTCATTTGTTGAGACGTGGATAGATCTAGAGACTGTCATACAGAGTGAAGTAAGTCAGAAAGAGAAAAACAAATATCGTACATTAACACATGTATTTGGAACCTAGAAAAATGGTACAGATGAACCGGTTTTCAGGGCAGAAATTGAGACACAGGTGTAGAGAACATATGTATGCACACCAAGAGGGGAAAGCCGTGGGTGGGGGTGGGGGTGTGATGAATTGGGCAATTGGGATTGACATGTATACACTGATGTATATAAAATTGATGACTAATAAGAACCTACTGTATAAAAAAATAAATAAAATAAAATTTAAAAAAAAGATTGTACAAACTCTTTTGGGGAAGAAGTAATAAAGTTTAAAAAAAATTAATGGAAATTTACAACTAATATAATTTGACAGTCCCCAAATAATTTTACAGGTTATTTTTCTGAATAAATTCATTGAGAGTTATTACAAATTCTCTGTTATATTTGTTATATTAACCTTTGTAATGTGGTTGGCAAATACAATTGAGTCAATTGTACAAACCAATTATATCTATAGGCTTTTAATTTTTTTCTTTCCATTCATTTTTGCATCTCAGACTCGACTGCTGGAACCTGTGTCTTTTTCTTCAATTAAATTATTGGAAAGTATTTTATTAAACATTGATTATAGATAAATACTCCCTCTTGATCTAAAGTGTCTAACTTTTCTTGTTTTGGTTTTTTTTTTTAGCGGTACGCAGGCCTCTCACTGTTGTGGCCTCTCCCGTTGCGCAGCACAGGCTCCGGATGCGCAGGCTCGGCGGCCATGGTTCACGGGCCCAGCCGCTCTGCGGCATGTGGGATCTTCGCAGACCGGGGCACGAACCGGTGTCCCCTGCATTGGCAGGCGGACTCTCAACAACTGTGCCACCAGGGAAGCCCTTCTTGTTTTTTTTTGTTTGTTTGTTTTTGTTTTTTGGCCATGTCACACAGCATGGGGAACTGCAGCATGCAGGATCTTATTTCCCTGACCAGGGGTTGATCCCATGCCCCCTGAAGTGGAAGTGCAGAGTCTTAAACACTGGACCTCCAGGGAAGTCCCTTTTCTTGATTTCTTAAAGTCAAAAAGTATAGTTGATTTGTGGGAGTTATGTTCTACAATGTTACTTAAAACACTGAATTAGCAGATACTGATTCATTGTTCCTAGAAGAAATGCAAGGTTAGGTTAGTGTGGCCCTGGGGTCACAACGTTTTTATCAATTGATTAATACATAACCTTGTTTTATGTGTATTTCTGTTTAAAGACAATTTATTGTCTTTAATATGTTTATTTTTTGTATTTATTTTATTTATTATTTAATATTTATTATTAATTAACATTGAACTCATGGCCAACAGCACCGTAACTCATGCCTCAAGGTGAGTGTAACATATAATGTTTTTGGTAAGGCACATTACAGACTTCCATGCTTAGTCACACTAGACAGCACATCAGCACTACACTTGGGAGTGATCTTAAACAGGAAAATCACCAAAATGCAAAATTGTGGCTCTAAATATTTCACAGAAATGACCTTGTTTACTGTATAAAGGCTGAAACAAGAAGACGGAGCATTGCCTTGTTGACTTTTGTGGGGAATGTGCATATCAGATGGCTCAAGGTTTTTGATTTTCTATGCATATTTCTGAATCATTATGGAAATACTGTGAATATTGTTTTGGGGGTTATAAATAAGTTTTAATAAGTAAAATTATAAATATGAATACACAGTTAAAGAGGTTTGCTATATATAGTTTTATGTTTAAAATTTCTTACAGTTTTAAGTAATATTTTCTTTTCTCTTGGCTTCCATTAGAGATTTTGTAAATTGTACTGAAACTCACGATATTTTTTTAGGTAGCTTGCTTTCCTATGTTTTGACTAAATTCATTTTTTCTCTAAACATTGGTGTTCCTATTAACTATGCTCTGTCTGTTTATGAATACCCAACTTTAAAAATCATGCTTACGTCTTGGTAGGTTGTATGATTCTAGGAATTTATCCATTTCTTCTAGGTTGTCCTGTTGTTGGTGTATACTTGTTTATAGTAGTTTCTTGTGATTTTGGATTTCTTTGGTATCAGTTGGAATGTCTCCTCTCTCATTTCTGATTTAATTTGAGTCTTCCCTCTCTCTGTCTCTCTCTTTTTTTCTTCTTGATAAGTCTAGCTAAAGTTCTGATACTTTATTTTCAAAACAAACCAACTCATAATTAGATTGATATTTTCTATTGCTTTCTCCCCTCTTTTCATTTATTTCTGCTTTGATCTTTGTTATCTCTTTCCTTCAGCTAACTTTGGTCTTACTTTTTCTTGTTTTTCTAGTTCCTTGAAGTGTAAAGTTAGGTTATTTGAGATCTCTCTTTTTTCTTAAGGAAGATCTTTATCACTATGAACTTTCCTCTTAGAATTGCTTTTGCTGCATCCCATATATTTTGGTATATTGTGCTTCTTTTTGTTTTTCCAAGATACTTAAAATTTTTTCCATTTGAATTCTTCTTTGACTCATATGTTGGTCAATATTGTGTTGTTTAATTCCCATATATTTGTAGATTTTTCCATCTTTCCTCCTGTTTTTGATGTCTAGTTTCATACTATTGTGGTCAGAAAAGATTGTTGGTATGATTTCAATTTTCTTAAATTTGCTGAGTCTTGTTTTATGTCCTATCATATGATCTATCCTGGAGAACATTCCATGTGGACTTGATGAGAATGTATATTCTGTTGATGTTGGACGGAATATTCTATATATGTCTGTTGATCTTACTTGGTCTAAAGGAGTGTTCAATTCCAATGTTTCTTTGTTGATTTTCTGTCTCATGATCTATCCGTTGTTGATAGTGGGGTATTGAAGCCCCCTGCTATTACTGTATTGTTGTCCATTTCTCCCTTCAGATAGGGTGTGTATATATTCATAACTCTTGTATCTTTTTGATGTATTGACCCATTTATCATTATATAATGACCTTCTTTGTCTCTTGTCACCATTTTTGGTTGCCACTTTTTTGGAATATTATCTTCCATCCCTTTTTTGGGAAATATTATCAACCCATTTCCCCAACTGAAATAGGTCTCCTGTAGGCAACACATACTTGGGTCTTGTTTTTCTTATACATCCAGCACTCTGTGCCTTTGGATTGAATTAAATCCATTTTTATTTAGAGTAATTATTGATATGTAAGGACCTACCACTGCCATCTTATTGTTTGTATTCTCCTTTGTTTTGTGTCTCCAGTGGGGTTTTTTTCCCCCTGTGTTTCTGCCTACCTTTGTAAATTGGTGGTTTTCTATGGTGGTACACTCTATCTCCTCTTTTTTATGTCTAGTGGATCTACTGTAGAATTTTGCTTTGTGGTTACCATAAGGCTTACATAAAACATCTCATACATAAAACTGCCCATTTTGTGCTGATAGCAACATATATTTGTTTATCTAATAAAGGTTCCACCCTTTTACTGCTCCCCTTATATATATTTGTTTGTTTGTTTGTTTTGTTTTGTTTGTTTGTTTGTTTTTGCAGTATGCGGGCCTCTCACTGTGTGGTCTCTCCCGTTGCAGAGCACAGGCTCCGGACACGCAGGCTCAGCGGCCATGGCTCACGGGCCCAGCTGCTCTGTGGCATGTGGGATCTTCCCGGACCGGGGCACGAACCCGTGTCCCCTGCGTCAGCAGGCGGACTCTCAACCACTGCACCACCAGGGAAGCCCTCCCCTTATATATTTTTGATGTAAAAATTTACCTCTTTTTATACTGTGTATTCATTAACAAATTATAGTATTCATAGTTATTTATAATGATCTTATCCTTTAACATTTATACAATAAGTAGGTGGTTGACATGCCATTCTAATAGAGAGTTATAGTTTTCTAATTATGACTGTCTATTTTCACCATTACCAGAGTGTTGTGTACTCTCATATGTCTTTATGTTGCTGATTGATGTCTTTTCACTTCAGCTTAAAGAACTCCTTTTAACATTTCTTTCAAGGCAGATCTAGTGGTGGTGAACTCCCTCAACTTTTGTTTATATGGGAAGCCTTCATTTCCTTTTCATACCTGAAGGATAACTTTGCTGGATAAAATATTCTTGACAGGAAATTTTTATCTTTTAACACTCTGAATATGTCATTTCACTCTCTCCTGGCTTGTAGGATTTCTGCTGAGAAATCCACTGATAGCCTAATGGGAATTCCTTTTTCAGTTACTTTCTTTTCTTCTTTCACTGCCTTTAAGATTCTTTTTCTTTTTTTTAACCTTTTCATCCCTTTCATCAATTCCCTCCCCCATCCTACTCCCCTACTCTGGCTTATGGCAATTACCTATCTGTTTTCTGTATCTATGAATTTTTATTTTTTAAGACTCCACATATAAGAGAAATCATATGGTTTTGTCTGTCTCTGTTTGACTTATTTCACTGAGCATAATGTCCTTGAGATCTATCCATGTTGCCACAAATGACAAGATTTCATCTTTTTAAATGCCTGAATAATATCTATATTTATGTCTATATGTCTGTGTATCACATTTTCCTTAACCATTCATCTGTCAAATGGAAATTTAGGTTTTCATGGCTTGACTATTGTAAATGATGCTGCATTGAACATGGGGGTGCATATATCTTTTTGAGCTAGAGTTCTTGTTTTGTTTGGATAAATACCCAGAACTAGAATTTCTGGGTAAAGATCCATTCTTAATCATTGATTTTTGACAGTTTTATTATAATATGCCTTGGAGAAGGTCTTTTTGCATTGAGATAATAAGGTGTTCTATTAGCTTCATGGGTTTGGATATCCAAGTCCTTCCCCATGTTTGGGAAGTTCTCAGCTATTATTTCTTTATTTCTTTTTTTGGCGGTACGTGGGCCTCTCACTGCTGTGGCCTCTCCCGTTGCGGAGCACAGGCTCCGGATGCGCAGGCTCAGCGGCCATGGCTCACGGGCCCAGCCGCTCCGCGGCATGTGAGATCTTCCCAGACCGGGGCAAGAACCCGTGTCCCCTGCATTGGCAGGTGGACTCTCAACCACTGCGCCACCAGGGAAGCCCTATTATTTCTTTAAATAAACTTTCTGTCTCTTTCTACTTCTCTTCTGGTACACCAATTATTCTTATATTTGCTCTTCTGATTAAATCCAATAGCTGTCACAGAATTTCTTTACTTTTTAAAAATCTGAGTTTTCTCTCCTCTTATAATTGAATTATCTCTATATTCCTATCCTCCAACTCACTTATTCTTTGTTTGATCTGGTCTGCCCTGTTAGCAATATTCTCTATTTCAATCTTTATCTCATCATTGAATTCTTCAGCTTCAGAATTTCTGTTTGGTTCTTTTTACTTTTCTTCTTAATAGTTTCAATACCTTTAGTAAAACTCTCCTTCATTAATTTTATTAATTTTATTCCTGAGTTTACTAAAATGTCTTTCTGAGTTTTCTTGTAGCTCACTGAATTTCTTCATAATGGCTATTTTGAATTCTTTACCAGTTAGATCAAAATATTTCATGCCTTGAGTTTGGTTGCTGGAGAATGATCATTTTCCTTTTGTGATACCATGCTTCCTTGATTTTTAAAATTCTTTTTGAAGGTATGGCCTTCTGCTTTCACAAGTGAAGTAGTACACAACTCCTTAAGATTTTTTAATGTCTTCTTTTGTTCTTACAATTCAACAGATTGGCTATTAGAAACTTTTCTTTTCTATTCCAGGTGGTGGTGCTATATGTACAAGTTTGTTGTTCCTTTTTCCAGAGCTGGCTCTTGTGGATGCCCTTGAGCGCACACACAGAGCCAGCAGCAGAGTGTGGGGAGGTGTGGGCTTTGAACCTGAAGCTTTGTGGGTGCACATGGACTGGTGGGGGGATCGTTGAGTGGGGCACATCTAGAAGTGCATGGGCAGACCTCCTGTTGAAGTCCCAAAGCAGACAGGAGGAAACGCATCTGAAGGAAATGTGTTCCTTCAATATCCTTTGCTATTTTTATCTGCTTTCCTTCTTTTTCTCTCACTCCCCTCAGCCACGGAATTTTTTCCTCAGAAATATGGGAGCTGCTGGAGAAAAATAGGTCCTTCTACCTGCAACTCACACAACTGTTGCAGCTCACCAATTTTGCTTTCTTGCTCTGTAGGAGAGGCTGCTGCTTCCCACCACCTCTGCTGGAGAAGCTGCTGCTAACGGCTCAGCCCCTTGTAGTGTCACCCTGGGTGACACTTGGCAAGTGTCTACCCTCTCCTCTGCCTCCAAACTTATCTCTATTCTGCTCTGATGGCATGCCAGATTCTCCTCTCAGGCAGGCTGGACCTCCACACATTCTCCATTGCCTGTAGGTATTCACCCAATTTTGCACTCTCTAGCTTCCCTTTTATTCTGATTGCAGGGAGTGGGGCAGGCTCACCAACTCCCTTGGTTCTGCAGCTCGCACCAAGGTCCTATCCTCCCACTTTAGGTTGCACAGGGGGATAGAAATCTTCCAGGTGCCCTGGTGTAATGTGTAGAGGCATTTATGTTTGGTTATGGATCTTCATTTAGTTGTTAATCAAAGGGGAGAGAAAAGAGGAAGGACACACACCAACATGATGCTGAAGTCACCTGAGAATATTGTTTGGGATTGTACTTTTGGGGTCACTTATTAGTTTACAAACTTTGATGTTCAAATCTCTCCCTAGGTTTACGAAGTTTTCCACCATTATTTCTTTTAATTATTAATCTCCTTCTCTGCTCCTTCTGGGATTCCACGGATACCTGGATTAGCTGTACTAATGGTGTCCCATAAGTCCTATAGACTTTTTTCATTTGTTTTCGTTTTTCTTTTTGTTTCTCTGACTGGATAATTTCAAAAGCATCAGCTGACTTATTCTTCCTTCTGCTTTGTCCTGTCTGATGTTGAATCACTCTATTAAATTCTCCAAGCCAGTCATTGTATTCTTCAGCTCCAAAATTTCTTTTCCATGCTTTTTAATGTTTTCTATCTCATTATTGAGCTTCTCATTTTGCTTTTGTATTGTTTTCCTGACTTTGTTAACTTGTGTGTCTGTGTTTTCTTGTAGCTTTCTGAACATCTTTAGAAAAATTGTTTTTATCACTTTGTTGGGCTATTTATGTATCTCCATTTCTTTGGGTCAGTTATTGTAAGTTTACTGTGTTCCTTTCATGGTGTCATTTTCTCTGATTTTTAAACTTCTTGTCACCTTGTATAGTTACCTATGTATTTGACAAAGCAGTCACCTCTGACTTTATGGACTGATTTCTGTGATGAAAAACCTTTACCTGCATGTTGGAACATGCTGTAGCATCCAGTGACCCTAGGTTTAGTGGCGCACATCACCAAGTGTAGTTTGGTGTGTTGTGGCTCTGAGTCTGGGATGTGTGTAATATTTTGTTGGGTCAGGCTGCTGTGATCCACAGCATCAACAACTCTGTGGTCCTTGGCAAGCACTGCCAGGGGTCTGCAGTGGCTGCAAGGGTGTTTGTGATCCTCAGCTTTGCTCCCAGTCTAGTGGCTAGGACCAGGGTAGGCAGTGGTTGTCAGAATAGTGGTGTGCACATACTCATTTGTGGATGCCAGCTCTAAGTGCCTGTGAGAAGCAGTGGCCGACTTCTAATGTACACATAGTTGTGGGCAGTGGCCAATAACAAGGGCCTGGTCCAACTGTGGGCACACTGGCAGCTGTGGGGGCCCTCGCTATCAGCGTGCATTCCTGTGACTGCAAGTTCTTGCCATGTGTGCATGGCAGTGGGTGTCAGTGACTGAAGTTGAACCTGATCATGCAGATTTACAGCTGAAGATGCTAGATGCAGGTGAGCCCAGTGGTGCAGACCAGTGACAGGAGACAGAGCCAGATCTAGGCCTACCAGCAGCTGTTGGGTGTGGGTGTGGGAGAGGGAGTGGGAAGAGACTCAGTGACTGGTATTTGTGGGGTGAAAGCCAGTTAAATCTGAAGGTAGGCCACAGCAGCTCCGCTGGCCATTGGTTTCTTCAGTGGCAAAAGTTGATGGGTTTCTCTGCAGAGCAGGTCCCTAGGAATTGTGGTTACTCTTGTTGCATGGCTGTTATTGGTATCCCCTGATATTCATTCTTGTTTGTGGCCATGCTTATACATCTCGACTTTGTCACTGTGTGGGTGGGAGGTAACCTAAGTGACACCTAATGTGGTGCCGGCTTGGGAAGCTGGTTGCTTCCTCCACTCTTCCCTTGTCAGTGAAAGAAACTCTTTCCAGATGGGGAGTTTTCTCTTGGCAATGAGCAGTGCCGGTCTGGGGTTGGGATGATGCAGGCAAAATAAAACTTCTTCTTTCTATTTTTATACAGTTATTCCCAGGGTTTCTTTTGTTTCACTGTGTTGCTGAACTTTCTTAAGTGGAGTCTTGGGCTCTCCCAGAGCTGTTTTGTTTATGGATAGCTGTCTAATTGCTGACCTTTGTGGAGAGATAGAGGTTGGGGTTTCTTACTTTATCATCTTGGTGACATCACTTCTACACTAGGGCTGTTTCTGAGTGGAACTGGTGACTTGTGCTTTTTAGATAGTTCTGGGTATTAGTCCAGGGCCCCAGCTCTAAGGCTGATTGAATCCAGGCATTGCCTTGTCTAGTATCCTCCTGAAACAGTCTGTCTCTTGCCACTCTTCTAACCAGTAACACTAAAGTCACAGATGTAATGTTTTCAAAGAACTTACCTTCTAAAGAACTATATCAGCCAAGCTTGTGCTTTGAGATGTCTTTTTACAGTTATAATAGAAACCAGCTTAGCTGAACTGACTTTTTAGGGGAACGTTATGTGTCACACACCTAAGACACTCACCCTACAGGTAGGCAGGGAATGCCATCAGCAAAGAATCCATCCAAATAATTTTAGCAAAAAGACTCATGTGGTCATCAAGGTCTGCCCTGTTCTGGTCAGGAGCACACTATTGATCTGGTCACTGTTGAGAAAACAGTGAGGTCGTTGATTGGTCAAAACAAGTCACATACTTCTTTACCTTCTTCTGTTTGGGCAACAGAGAAACGTGTTGCTTATAAGAAGAGTGCTCATTTTAACAGAACTAAGAAGCAACTTTGTTAGATAGGCGAACATTTTAGAAATTCAGTTTTCCTACAGTGTGTGATATTCCCTGATAATATTGGTTACCATTGTCCAAACGTGTCATGTACCAGTATCCTCTTTATAAAAATAATTTTGCTGAACAGGGCATTGTAAGGTAAGCAAGTTTATCTTCATTTCCTTTAACTGTACAATTCTTCTCTTATATTCATTGATACTTCTGTCTCCATGGGGTACCCTGAAAAGGCCTTCCATCACCATCAACCTCTTTTCCAAAGGCTTGAAAAGATGAAAAGTTAGGATGGCTATTAATCATCAATGGGTGGGAGATTATGTAAATTCATTTAAAAATCTTTTAAAAATTCAAGATGTTATGCTAACCAACTCTTAAACACAATGTGTGTTCCTGGTTAGGTTAAATAAAATTTTTTTTCCTTGCATACAACCTTTTTGGATAAAAGATCTGAATAAAAATAAACAATGCCTTAGAAAAGGTAAAGTTTTAATTACTAAGACATACCAGACATCATTGACTATGAGACAGCACAGGAAGGCTTGAGCTCCTGCACTTTCTACCCAAAACATCTCTGGATATCACCCACACTCATGAGAAGGAGAAACTGATGTCATAGACAAACAATATCATTTGAATCTAACTGCCTTGATCAGGCCCTGAGAAACTAAGGACTAAACTAATTTATTCAGGCTGCACTGGCCACCCCAGGGTAGAACTCCCTAGGACAGGAGACCACGCTGGGAGCCTTGTTAACCTGGTTGACTAATACATGCCTTTTTGAGGTGCCCTAACATTGTTAACTCTTTGTTTCCAGGGGTACTGCATGTACCTCCTGAGAATGTCCTTCTTGTGTGGAAACCCTGTTTATCATGACACTGCCTCTGCCCTGTCTCTTCTCTGGGGCTGGATATGGCTCCAGGGATCCAAGTTCCTGATGCACCTCTCTCTTAGTGACTTGGATGCCAAAATGCCTTGCCACTGGGCTGCACACTGCCCCCAGCGTTCTAAGTTACAACTTCGACCCACTATCACAGAAGCCACACTATTGCTTCTCTATGCCCTGCCCCCAGGGTCCTGAGTTGGGTCTTTAAGCCACCATCACTGAGCTATGATGTTGTTGCTCTGTGTCTTACACCCTGGGGCCTGATTCAGGACTCTGACCTGCCATCCCCAGGGCATGCTTCCATTGCACCCCACAGCTGGATCCAGGCCTTTGCTATGCCTTTTAATCCCTGGTCCCATGCTGCTTCGTCCTGCTTCCCCCCAAGGACCGAGTCACTACTACGAGCTCCAGTAACTCAGACTCTCATTCCATAGTGACTTTCACATGTCTACATTTCACACACCACCACCACTGCCACAGCAAGTGCTCCTGTGCCGCACGCCCCAGGTGTCACTATAGTTCTGCAAAACCTTGAGTCCAGGACATGAATCTGCTGATGCTCTGAGTACCTGTGTCCCAGACCTGGCACTAAGAGGAATTTACTCAGCTAGAACTTTCCCAATGGGCAAAAAGGAGAACAAGAGGACTCCAGCAGCTTTTTGCACTGACAGCCTCAATAGATTTAGCCTCCACTGTCACCACCCACACCTGCAGTATTCCCTTAGTCTTGGTCACCATGGAACCCTAGAGTCTTTCCCAAAGTTGACCTCAGCTGATGGAGATTCAAGAAGACCATAACACTGCACCCTCCCTGGAACCAGAGATGATACACCCCACCTCACAGGTACCCTCACAGCCACCTTCAACTGAAGGTCTTTCCAAACTGAAGTCAGTCCATAAAGAGTGGAAGAGGTGACTGCTCACTTAAATGCACAGATATCAATGCAAAGGCATTAGAAACATGAAAAACCAAGGAAACGTGACATCACCAAAGGAACAGAATAATTTTTCAGTAAACAACTCCAAAGAAATTTAGATCTGTGAGTTACCTAAAAAAAAAAAAAAAGACTATTATAAGAGACAAAGAAGGACACTACATAACGATCAAGGGATCAATCCAAGAAGAAGCTGTAACAATTGTAAATATTTATGCACCCAACATAGGAGCACCTCAATACATAAGGCAAATGCTAACAGCCATAAAAGGGGAAATCGACAGTAACACAATCATAGGAGGGGACTTTAACACCCCACTTTCACCAATGGACAGATCAACTAAAATGAAAATAAATAAGGAAACGCAAGCTCTAAATGATACATTAAACAAGAGGGACTTAATTGATACTTATAGGACATTCCATCCAAAAGCAACAGAATACACTTTCTTCTCAAGTGCTCAAGGATAGATCATATCTTGGGTCACAAATCAAGCCTTGGTAAATTTAAGAAAATTGAAATCATATCAAGTATCTTTTCTTTATTTTTTTTTCTTTTGTGGTACGTGGGCCTCTCACTGTTGTGGCCTCTCCAGTTGCAGAGCACAGGCTCCAGATACGCAGGCTCAGCGCCCACGGCTCACAGGCCCAGCCGCTCCATGGTATGTTGGATCTTCCCGGACTGGGGCACGAACCTATGTCCCCTGCATCGGCAGGCGGACTCTCAACCACTGCACCAGCAGGGAAGCCCTCAAGTATCTTTTCTGACCACAATGCTATGAGACTAGATATCAATTACAGGAAAAAATCTGTAAAAAAACCCCACAAAATCATGGAGGCTAAACAATACACTACTAAATAACCAAGAGATCACTGAAGAAATCAAAGAGAAAATCAAAAAAATACCTTGAAACAAATGACAATGAAAACATGGTGACCCAAAACCTATGGGATGCAGCAGAAGCAGTTCTAAGAGGGAAGCTTATAACAGGAAAATCCTACCTTAAGAAACAAGAAACATCTCAAATAAACAACCTAACCTTACACCTAAAGCAATTAGAGAAAGAAGAACAAAATATCCCCAAAGTTAGCAGAAGAAAAGAAATCATAAAGGTCAGATCAGAAATAAATGAAAAAGAAATGAAGGAAACGATAGTAAAGATTAATAAAACTAAAAGCTGGTTCTTTGAGAAGGTAGACAAAATTGATAAACCATTAGCCAGATTCATCAAGAAAAAAAAGGAGAAGACTCAAATCAATAGAATTAGAAATGAAAAAGGAGAAGTAACAACTGACACTGCAAAAATACAAAGGCTCATGAGAGATTACTACAAGCAACTATATGCAAATAAAACGGACAACCTGGAGGAATGGACAAATTCTTAGAAATGCACAACATTCCGAGAATGAACCAGGAAGAAATAGAAAATATGAACAGATCAATCACAAGCACTGAAGTTGAAACTGTGTTTAAAAACCATCCAACAAACAAAAGCCCAGGACCAGATGGCTTCACAGGCGAACTGTATCAAACATTTAGAAAAGAGCTAACACCTATCCTTCTCAAACTCTTCCAAAATATAGCAGAGGGAGGAACACTCCCAAACTCATTCTACAAGGCCACCATCACCCTGATACCAAAACCAGACAAAGATGTCACAAAGAAAGAAAACTACAGGCCAATATCACTGATGAACATAGATGCAAAAATCCTCAACAAAATACTAGCAAACAGAATCCAACAGGACATTAAAAGGATCATATACCATGATCAAGTGGGATTTACCCCAGGAATGCAAGGATTCTTCAATATACACAAATCAATCAATGTGATACACCATATTAACAAATTGAAGGAGAAAAACCATATGATCACCTCAATAGATGCAGAGAAAGCTTTTGACAAAATTCAACACCCATTTATGATAAAAACCCTCCAGAAAGTAGGCAAAGAGGGAACTTACCTCAACATAATAAAGACCATATATGACAAACCCACAGCCAACATCATCCTCAGTGGTGAAAAACTGAAACCATTTCCACTAAGATCAGGAACAAGACAAGGTTGCCCACTCTCACACTATTATTCAACATAGTTTTGGAAGTTTTAGCCACAACAATCAGAGAAGAAAAAGAAATAAAAGGAATCCAAATCAGAAAAGAAGAAATAAAGCTGTCACTGTTTGCAGATGACATGATACTATACATAGAGAATCCTAAAGATGCTACCAGAAAATTATTAGAGCTCATCAATGAATTTGGTAAAGTTGCAGGATACAAAATTAATGCACAGAAATCTCTTGCATTGCTATACACTAATGATGAAAAATCTGAAAGAGAAATTAAGAAAACACTCCCATTTACCGTTGCAATAAAAAGAATAAAATATCTAGGAATAAACCTACCTAAGGAGACAACGACCTCTATGCACACAATTAAAGACACCGATGAAAGAACTTAAAGATGATACAAATAGATGGAGAGATATACCATGTTCTTGGATTGGAAGAATCAACATTGTGAAAATGACTATACTACCCAAAGCAATCTACAGATTCAATGCAATCCCTATCAAATTACCACTAGCATTTTTCACAGAACTGAACAAAAAATTTCACAATTTGCATGGAAACACAAAAGACCCCAAATAGCAAAAGCAATCTTGAGAAAGAAAAATAAAGCTGGAGCAATCAGGCTCCCTGGCTTCAGACTATACTACAAAGCTTCAGTAATCAAGACAGCATGGTACTGGCAAAAAACAGAAATATAGGGCTTCCCTGGAGGCGCAGTGGTTGAGAGTCCGCCTGCCGATGCAGGGGACATGGGTTCGAGCCCTGGTCCGGGAAGATCCCACATGCCGCGGAGCAGCTGGGCCCGTGAGCCATGGCCGCTGAGCCTGCGCATCCAGAGCCTGTGCTCCACAACGGGAGAGGCCACAGCAGTGAGAGGCCCGCGTACTGCAAAAAAAACACACAAAAATACAATAACAACAACAACAACAAAAACCAGAAACATAGATCAATGGAACAGGATAGAAAGCCCAGAGATAAACCCATGCACATATGGGTCACCTTATCTTTGATAAAGGAGGCAAGAATATACAATGGAGAAAAGACAACCTCTTCAATAAATGGTGCTGGGACAATGGCACAGCTACATGTAAAAGAATGAAATTAGAACACTCCCTCACACCATACACAAAAATAAACTCAAAATGGATTAAAGAACTAAATGTAAGGCCAGAAACTATCAAACTCTTAGAGGAAAACATAGGCAGAACACTCTATGACATACATCACAGCAAGATCCTTTTTGACCCACCTCCTAGAGAAATGGAAATAAAAAAATAAATAAGCAAATGGGAGCTAATGAAACTTAATAGCTTTTGCACAGCAAAGGAAACCATAAACAAGATGAAAAGACAACCCTCAGAATGGGAGAAAATATTTGCAAATGAAGCAACTGACAAAGGGTTAATCTCCAAAATTTATAAGCAGCTCATGCAGCTCAATATCAAAAAAACAAACACCACCATCCAAAAAAGGGCAGAAGACCCAAATAGACATTTCTCCAAAGAAGATATACAGATTGCCAATAAGCACATAGAACAATGCTCAGCATCATTAATCATTAGAGAAATGCAAATCAAAACTGCAATGAGATATCATCTCACACCATTCAGAATATCCATCATCAAAAGATCTACAAACAATAAATGCTGGAGAGGGTGTGGAGAAAAGGGAACCCTCTTGCACTGTTGGTGGGAATGTAAATTGATACAGCCACTATGGAGAACACTATGGAAGTTCCTTCAAAAACTAAAACTAGAACTACCATACGACCCAGCAATCCCACTACTGGGCATATACCCTGAGAAAACCATAATTCAAAAAGAGTCATGTATCAAAATGTTCATTGCAGCTCTATTTACAATAGCCAGGACATGGAAGCAACCTAATTGTCCATCAGCAGATGAATGGATAAAGAAGATGTGGCACATATATACAATGAAATACTACTCAGCCATAAAAAGAAACAAAATTGAGTTATTTGTAGTGAGGTGGATGGACCTAGAGTCTGTCATACAGAGTGAAGTTAATCAGAAAGAGAAGAACAAATACTGTATGCTAACATATATATATGGAATCTAAAAAATAATAATAATAATGGTCATGAAGAACCTAGGGGCAAGACGGGAATAAAGACACAGACCTACTAGAGAATGGACTTGAGGATACGGGGAGGGGGAAGGGTAAGCTGGGACAAAGTGAGAGAGTGGCATGGACATGTGTACACTACCAAACGTAAAACAGATAGCTAGTGGGAAGCAGCCGCATAGCACAGGGAGATCAGCTTGGTGCTTTGTGACCACCTAGCAGTGTGGGATAGGGAGGGTGGGAGGAAGGGAGACGCAAGAGGGAAGAGATATGGGGATATATGTATATGTATTTGGCTATACATATAACTGGTTATACATATAACTGATTCACTTTGTTATAAAGCAGAAACTAACACACCATTGTAAAGAAATTATACTCCAATATAGATGTTAAAAAACAAAATAAAAGTTAAGGAAAAAAGAAAAAAGATCCTGCAAGCTCTGCAGCACAGCCAAATAAATAAATAAATCAAAATTTAAAAATTAAACAAAATATTAAACTCTGAATTATCAATAATTAGAATATATATATAAGAGATTTGACCTGACACTTTACCCCAAGTCAATTAAAAGATGATCAAACCTGTTAATAATGTGAGTAATACAAATGACATTTAAATCACATAGCACAGCCCTACATATCTGTTAGAATAGCTAAAATTCAAATAACTGACAATACCAACTGCTGGCCAGAGTGGGAATACAAAATGGTACAGCACTTTGAAAGGCATTTTCGCAAATGTTTATCAAGTTAAATACAGACTTGCTAAAAACCAACAATTCTCCTTCTAGGTATTTACACAGTGAATAATAAATAACATGGTGTTGGATTATAACACAAAGTTGAATATACGTATACGTAAGAGCATACTGATAAAAATAAATGGTTTAATAAACAAATGGGGAAGAAGGGATAAAACTTCCTTACAGGATTCCAAATAATAAATATGTGGATACTCACTCCCTGAAAGTGGAGCTGAAGCCCTTATCCCCTGAAGTGTGAACTGGATTTAAAAGGTTCACTTCCAAAAATAGAGTACAGAAGGGGGAAAATAGTAGCTTTAAAATGGAAACGTGCTGGCTAACACTACCTTAACTAAGTGATGAATGTTAACAAGCCACCGATAACTCATGTTGACGTCATGTATCCCCTGATAAGACATAATATTATCTATGTGATAATCTTCCCTAAATACATAACTCTAATGTAGTCATAGCAAAACATCTGAGAAACTCAAATTGAGGGATATTGTACATAATATCTGACCAATACTCTTTAAATTTTCAAAGTCTTTAAAAATGGAAAGACAGAAAATGTCACAGATAGGAGGTGATGAGGAAGCATGATGACTAAATGAAACATGGTATCGTGGATTGAATCCCAGAAGGGAAAAAGATAACATTAGTGGAAAAATTGGTGAAATCCAAATGAGGTCTGGAGTTTAGTTAATAGTAATATACCAATGTTAATTTCTTAGTTTTAACAAACACGTTAACATTAACTGAAGCTGGTATATGGGAATTCTCTGTATTATTCTTGCATGTTTTCTGTAAATCTAAAATCATTTCAAAATAAACATTTATTTTAGAAAGCTAGAAATGAAACAGAGAGAAACCTCATCTATGGTTGGAAAGAAGCACAACAATTTGTTATCAATAACTACCTCCAGGGAGGGTATGGGAAGAGATAGCAGAATAAGTAGATTTCACTAGTTACTTCTTGTAACTGTGTATTTTTAAAAAGCTTTATCACTGATAATATATTTATATATTACTTGTGGAAAACCATTAGGAAAGAAATTATTTAAAAGCCAAGATGGCCAGTTTTCATGATGATGAAGAGCTATGTTTGTCCTCAGCGACAACGTGTTTTGAATCTGTGAGAGAGAAACATCCCTTCTGTATGTGACTGCTACTGGAGAAAGTAAAATTTACCATCTTCAGGTAAATTCAATAATGGCTTACCAGAACATGATTTCTTGTTGATGAGTCAGAAGATCCATCCCAAATAAATGAGGCTTCATGAGAAGTCAAAATGTGGGACATATTTAAGCAACACAGGAGAATAAAATCCCGGATAAACAGGGTAATCCTCCCCACCCCAGAGTCTTGTTTTAAGGAAAACCCAATGCAATAGAGAAAAACATATCACTTAATGGGTATCTAGGGACTCACTTCCTCTGTGGTTTCCTATTTGCCTCAAAGATCCTCTGGGACACTTGCTGTCGTCATGTGTATATGTAATTGTCTATATGATCTCAGAAATACCACTTGCAGGTGGAAAACAAAATACTCCAGTCTCCTAACACCAAGCCTTCTTCAGGAAGCAACCAGGAACATCACTACTTTGGGGAAGCATGTTTTTTTTGAGGAAAATCCAGTATGTATAGGTAAACAAGTGTAGGTAAAATGATGAAGAGATTGGCCTGTCTTCCAATAATTATATCAACTGTTTTGTCTCTCTTCGGGGTAATATTTGCCCTTAATAGAGTCCTTTGTAGCAACTTGAAAAGCCAAGGGGGAATATTTAGTTCAATTAACCTGGTGCAACTTTAAGGATATAGGACGAATGTTAAGAACATTTTTACTAAATTAAATCACCTTTTGGATCTGGTTCTTTCTTCAACTTTCACCTCCTTGTCCCACTGTTCTTAAGAGCTTTCCATAACCTCTATCTGGAAATTTAGTAGTCAGCTTATGGGAAAACATAATTATTGGGTCCCAGAAGTAAGTAAACCTAGTAAACATCAATGAAGCAGCATTAAGAGTAAATCCTCAGTGTCATCTTCATTTTTCAGTGGGAATTTACACATCACCACTGTTACCACCAGGTGGTACCCCTTGGCAGTGTTGGTTGGGAGAGTGGGGAATCTTAATGAACTTTTCATGTACCAATCAGAGTTTTCCTTTTGAAATTTGTCCCTTACCCCACCCCTTAACTGCATTTTCCTAACCTACAGGTTTGTTGTAGATTGACGTTTTCTTAACGCCTAAATACAATCTGCGTAACTAGTGACATGGTCATAAAAATTACATTTCATGCTTAGTTGCTTCTAGGCTATTTCAAGCTGCTTAGAGTAGAAAATTCTGCATTTCTATTTCCACAAACTTTTAGGGAGGGGTATGTTTCCTCTTGAATGCAGGCACAATCTTATTTCTCATTTAGAGCTTATGAAATCTGATTTAGTTATTATATCTGAATTTATCCTGATGTGGTTTATATAAGTTTCTATGAATAAATCTAAAGGAAAACACACCACTGACTATATCGGTTCATTCCTGGCTGATGTGTGTTGTTCTAGAAAACGACCTCCTAGATTCAAGTACAAGGACAACAGATTCATTTTGCTGCACTCTATTTCACATTTATCTGTGGTTTCTTCCATGGATTTATGTAACCAGATCCATAGGTAGAGGACTGCTAAGAAGAAAAGTTTGTGTGTTTACCTGTTGCATATCTAGCCATGGCTACAAGAAATGGCTGCCTATGACCTCAAGGCATTCTCCATGGTGAAAATAGTTTGTGATCATAGGAAACCCATAGATCTTTATTACTGAGGCTTAACAGAACACATTAAACAGAAGACTAAAAATTAAATGATGAAACATCTGAAAACCCAGCATCAAAATCATGAAATTGAGGATGGTGGAGGTAGGAACTCTGAGAAATACAATAGATCATGCTAATTGTTTCCATTTCTCTCTTCATGCCTCATTCTTTTTTTTTTTTTTTTTTTTTGCGGTACGCGGGCCTCCCACTGCTGTGGCCTCTCCCGCTGCAGAGCACAGGCTCCGGATGCGCAGGCTCAGCGGCCATGGCTCACGGGCCCAGCCGCTCCGCGGCATGTGGGATCTTCCCAGACCGGGGCACGAACCCGCGTCCCCTGCATTGGCAGGCGGACTCTCAACCACTGCGCCACCAGGGAAGCCCGTATGCCTCATCCTTTTGTGGTCCACTGTGGGTGGAGTTTATTTCCCCACCACAATGATGTTGGGCTTCTACGTGCGACTTGCTCTAGTCAGGGGAATGTGGTAGAAAGTAATAGAGTCAGTTCTAAGTTCAAGCATTAGGGGGAATCATGTCGTTCTTCTTGCCCATTTTTGGTTTCTGCCATCTTCCTTAAGAAGAGCAAGCCCCAGAAAGAGGATTATTGGTGGAGTATATCTGTACTTGATTAGCAGCCTAAAGCAACATGCTCCACCTGACTTACAGACGTGGCAGCAAGAAAATACATGTTTATTGTCATAAGCCATTGAAATTTGTGGAGTCATTTTTTACCTCACATTATTACAGCAATACTGGACCAATAAAAATATTGTAAAAGGCTTTAAAGCATTTAATTTGACTTCTGTTCCCCTTTCCTTCTTCTTTTGGTTCAACCAGATCAGTCACAGCCATTGAGGAAGGAAATGAGACATTAACAACAGGTTTTATTCTCTCAGGACTCTTCCCCAATATGAAGTATGTCAGTATTCTTTTTTTTTTTTTTAATTATTATTTATTTATTTTTGGCTGTATTGGCTCTTCGTTGCTATGCGCGGGCTTTCTCTAGTTGCGGTGAGCGGGGGCCACTCCTTGTTGCACTGCGCGGGCTTCTCATTGTGGTGGCTTCTCTTTGTTGCTGACCACGGGGTCTGCGTGCGTGGGCTTCAGTAGCTGTGGTTCACGGGCTCTAGAGCGCAGGCTCAGTAGTTGTGGCACACGGTCTTAGTTGCCCCGTGGCATGTGGGATCCTCCCGGACCAGGGCTCAAACGTGTGTCCCTGCACTGGCAGGCGGATTCTTAACCACTGCACCATCAGGGAAGCCCAGTATGTCAGTATTCTTATCTACCTTATCATCCTGATCTACCTTGCTGCAGTAATTGGGAACTTCATCCTGCTCTTCCTGATATGGATGGACTTGAGGCTCCACACTCCAATGTACTTTCTGCTCAACCACCATTCTCTCATAGACCTGGCCCTCATCAGCGGTCCTGTTGCAAAGATGATGGCAAACTTCTTCTCTGGAAGGAAGGACATCACTCGTGTTGGCTGTGGAACCCAGCTATTTTAATTTTTTACTCTTGGGGTGCTGAATATATCCTCTTGACCCTCATGGCCTGTGATTGATATGTAGCTGTTTGTAACCCCTTGAGATATGCAGTCATTAGAAACCAAGGGGTCTGTGCAAATGGTCCTAGTGTCTTGGACTGGGGGCATTTTAGCTTCTACAGCCCACACATTCTATACTATGAATCTGCCTATCTGTGGCTCCAGAGAAATCCACCATTTCTTCTGTGAGATACCAGCAATCATGAAGATCTCATGCAAAGACACTTCCACCTATGAAGTGGTGGTCTTTGTGATGGGCATCACATTTATTATCATCCCTTTTGGATTTATTATGGCTTCATACACCTTCATCTTCCTCACTGTCCTGCATATGAAATCCCCCTCAAGGCAGGAACAAAGCCTTGGCCCCCTGCTTCTCCCAACTTAACCGTGGTAAGCTTTTATCTAGGACCATATGTTTATATGTACGTGACACCTGGTTCCTCCCATACCCCTGATCAGGAGCAGGCTGTGTCTGTATTTTGCACTGTCCTCACACCCATGCTCAATCCACTCATCTACAGCTTGAGAAACAAAGATGTGGTAGAAGCTTTCCAGAAGGTCCTGAGGAAACATCCAGTCTCTAAGTGGAACACATACATATCAAGGTGGAAAACAGTTATCTAGAGGGTCAAGAACAAAGACTCCAGGAGCATCACATTCGCATTTTCCAGCATGAGGTACTTTGCTGTAGCCCTATAGGCAAACCACATGGTTGAATTCGATTGACAATATTAATTCAATCATAAATAGTTTGTAAGGAGCTTTTTCCCAATCAGTTTCTAATAATGTGTTTTCAAAATGGATCAATTCAATTGCTATTCATCAAACCAGTTCATAAACACAAAGTTCCAATCTTCTCTTTTTATATCTGAAATATTTAGACATGTTTTAGTGTCCTTGAGGCTCAGCTTTATTTGGTATTATTGGTGCTTCAGGTCTTGTTAACTTCCATTGTTAGAAGTACCAAGTTCCTGTGAAAGACATATGTGACTGACAATGTAAAAAAAGAATTGGTTTTATCATGGACAATAAAAACAACATTTTTTTCTCTTAAATGCCCTAGAAAACTCAATATTTTGGCTCTATTCTCCCTGCCTGTCTTGGATAGAAGCTTTTTTTGGTCTAGCTTCAGATCCTTCATCCAATAAGTGCACTGGTAACTCAAGATAGAAAGTGGAAATAAGGGTCTCAAAAAGCTACACCTACCTGTCACCTATTTAGAGAAGTACCCTCTGCCCATACCAAATATTCCCCAGATTCTCTGGAATCAGTGCATATTCATAGCTGTCTTTTTCCTTATGGGATACTTTTAAGCTCTTAGGAGTCACTGTCATTTATCTATAATGAATGCATAAATAGGTGAAATTTGATGCACAGAGATAAAAATAATTGGAGTGATTTTGAGTTTGGTAGTCTATGTAAAATAATTATAAGGTTCACCAAACAATGAAACAGATTGAACTATGAATAAGGCTGAAGTAACCAATAGAGATAGACAACATTTCACAGTTGGTTATATGAATATTAGAGAGGTGTTGTATTGGACTCCCAGGAGGAGATCCATGACTGCATGTGGAAACACATGCAAACCCAGATTGCTACCTAAGTCCAGAGTGGATGATGCCTCTATTGCTTAGAACACAGAATACAAGCAAAAAGGCTGACCAGCTGCTACTGAGAACAAGGGCTGTGAAAGGCATCCAGGTAAGGCTCTTCTCTGACATTGTGAAAGTGTCATCTGGGGCAATGCCACATTTCACATGACAAAAGAGGATAAAGTTTTGTTGGAATTGTGAGTCTCAGTAATAAGGTCCAAGTCAAGATTCTCTTGATGTAGAAAAGATTTTCTTTAGTTTTCTGTGACTAAGGAAATTGTCCTTGATAGCAGGCCATATGAATCATAATGACACTTGGTGATTGAAATAAATTGCAAAATCCAGTGTCAACAATAACCAGTTATGCCCCACAGAGAAAAGAATTAAATTGTGATATATATTATTTAACAACCTTCAGCTCATCAGAAGCCAAAAGCACTCTAAAATCTATTGGTGGATATGATGTGCAGAAAAGGGCATTTATGTGCTTCGCTGGTATCAATGTGCACTGTTATGGCTTTTTTGGAATCCAATTTATTAAAATTAAATTGTGCTCCTTTTCAGGAATTCTCCTTTTAGGAACTTTCAAAAATAAATGAAATAAAAGTATCAAAACTTAAAATATGTGCTTTCATGTTTTTTGTGGAATTATTTTCTCAAAGATAAGCAACAACAAATGTGATAATGACTGAATAAATTGTAGTATATCCATATCATGGGAAACTGCACAGCTACTATAAAGAATGAGTAAAAAATATTCTAGATAATTAGAAGGATCCCCAGAAGAAATTTGGGGGGAAGAACACAACGTTTTGGGGGGAATGTTATAATAAAAATCTGTATTACGGAAAAATGAAGTGTCCCAAACATTGCTATATATGTGTACATCAGTGTTTTAAGTGTATTCAATAATATTTTTTCAACCATTATTATTATTTTTTTTTTTTTTTTTGCGGTATGCGGGCCTCTCACTGTTGTGGCCTCTCCTGCTGTGGAGCACAGGCTCTGGACGCTCAGGCTCAGTGGCCATGGCTCACGGGCCCAGCCGCTCCGCGGCATGTGGAATCCTCCCGGACCGGGGCACAAACCCGCGTCCCCTGCATCGGCAGGCGGACTCCCAACCACTGCGTCACCAGGGAAGCCCTCAAGCATTATTGAGATATAATTGACATATAACATTGTGTGTATTTAATGTGTACAATATGATAATTTGATACACATATATATTGCAAAATGTTTACCTCAATAAGGTAAGTCAACAAATCACGCACCTCACATATTTACAATTTTGTTGTTGTTATGGTGAGAACATTAAAGATTTATATTTTGTGTGTTTTGTTAGCTTTTTTTCAATTAAAGTATAGTTGATTTTCAACATTGTGTTAGTTTCAGGTGTATAGTAAAGTGATTCGGTTTTATACATATTTTTTTCAGGTTATTTTCCATTATAGGTTATTATAAAAGGAGAAGCTGCAGTGAGTTGGTAGGAGGGACAGAATCACATTAAAATCAAATCTCATAACGGCTGAGTGGGTGACTCACAAACTGGAGAAAAATTATACCACAGAAGTCCACCCACTGGAGTGAAGGTTCTGAGCCCCACATCAGGCTTCCCAACCTGTGGGTCCAGCAATAGGAGGAGGAATTCCCAGAGAATCAGATTTTGAAGGCTAGTGGGATTTGATTGCAGGACTTTGACAGGACTAGGGGAAACAGAGACTCCACTCTTGGATGGCACACACAAAGTAGTGTGCACCTCAGGACCCAAGGGGAAGGAGCAGTGACCCCATAGGAGACTGAACCAGACTTACCTGCTAGTGTTGGAGGGTCTCCTGCAGAGGTGGGGGGTGGCTGTGGCTCACCACAGGGACAAGGACACTGGCAGCAGAAGTTCTGGGAAGTACTCCTTGGTGTGAGCCCTCCTGGAGTCTGCCATTAGCCCCACCGAGGAGCCTGTGGGCTCCAGTGCTGGGTTGCCTCAGGCCAAACAACCAAGAGGGAGGGAACTCAGCCCCTCCCATCAGCAGAAAAGTGGATTAAAGTTTTACTGAGCTCTGTCTACCAGAGCAACACCCAGTCTACCTACCACCAGTCCCTCCCATCAAGAAGCTTGCACAAACCTCTTAGATAGCCTCATCCACCAGAGAGCAGACAGTAGAAACAAGAACTACAATCCTGCAGCCTGTGGAATGAAAACCATATTCACAGAAAGATAAACAAAATGAAAAGGCAGAGGACTATGTACCAGATGAAGGAACAAGATAAAAGCCCAGAAAAACTAAATGAAGTGGAGATAAGCAACCTTCCAGAAAAAGAATTCAGAATAATGATAGTGAAGATGATCCAGGACCTCAGAAAAGGGATGGAGGCAAAGATCAAGAAGATGCAAGAAATGTTTAACAAAGATCTAGAAGAATTAAAGAACAAACACCTAGAAGGATTAAAGAACAAACAAACAGAGATGAACAATACAATAACTGAAATGAAAAATACACTAGAAGGAATCAATGGCAGAATAACTGAGGCAGAAGAAAGGATAAATGACCTGGAAGACCGAATCATAGAATTCACAGCCACAGAACATAAAAAAGAAGAAAGAATGAAAAGAAATGAAGACAGCTTAAGAGACCTCTGGGACAACATTAAACGCAACAACATTCACATTATAGGGATCCCAGAAGGAGAAGAGAGAGAGAAAGGACCAGAGAAAATATTTGAAGAGATTATAGTTGAAAACTTCCTAACATGGGAAAGGAAATAGCCACTCAAGTCCAGAAAATGCAGAGAGACCCAGGCAGAATAAACCCAAGGAGAAACACACTGAGACACACAGTAATCAAACTGACAAAACTTAAAGAGAAAGTGAAATTCTTAAAATCAACAAGGGAAAAGCAACAAATAACATACAAGGGAACTCCCATAAAGTTAACAGCTAATTTCTCAGCAGAAACTCTACAAGCCAGAAGGGAGTGGCACGATATATTTAAAGTGATGAAAGAGAAGAACCTACAACCAAGATTACTGTAAGGATCTCATTCAGATTTGACAAAGAAATCAAAAGCTTTACAGACAAGCAAAAGCTAAAGCCACCAAACCAGCTCTACAACAAATGCTAAAGGAATTTCTATAGGCGGGAAACACAAGAGAAGAAAAGGACCTACAAAAACAAACCCAAAACAATTAAGAAAATGGTAATAGAAACATGCATATTGATAATTACCTTAAATATGAATGGATTAAATGCTCCAACCAAAAGACATAGGCTAGCTGAATGGATATAAAAACAAGACTCATATATATGCTGTCTACAAGACACCAACTTCAGACCTAGGAACAAATACAGACTGAAAGTGAGAGGATGGAAAAAATATTTCATGTAGATGGAAATCAAAAGAAAGCTGGATTAGAAATACTCATTTCAGATAAAATAGACTTTAAAATGAAGAATGTTACAAGAGAAAAGGAAGGACACTACATAATGAAAAAGGATCAATCCAAGAAGAAGATATAACAATTATAAATATATATGCACCCAACATAGGAGTACCTCAATACATAAGGCAAATGCTAACAGCTATAAAAGAGGAAATCGACAGCAACACAATAATAGGGGGGGACTTTAACACCTCACTTTCACCAATGGACAGATAATCCAGACAGAAAATAAATAAGGAAACACAAGCTTTAAATGACACAGTAGAACAGATGATTAAATTGGTATTTTTTAACATTTTTATGGGAGTATAATTGCTTTCCAATTGTGTGTGTGTGTTAGTTTCTGCTGTATAACAAAATGAATCAGCTATACATATACATATATCCCCATATCTCCTCCCTCTTGCATCTCCCTCCTACCCTCCCTATCCCACCCCTCTAGGTGGTCACAAAGCACTGAGCTGATCTCCCTGTGCTATGCGGCTGCTTCCCACTAGCTATCTATTTTTCACTTGGTAGTGTATATATGTCCATGCCACTTCTCACTTCATCCCAGCTTACCCTTCCCCCTCCCTGTGTCCTCAAGTCCATTCTCTATGTCTGTGTCTTTATCCTGTCCTGCTCCTTGGTTCTTCAGAACCTTATTTTCGTTTTTAGATTCTATATATATATGTGTGTGTTAGCATATGGTATTTGTTTTTCTCTTTCTGACTTACTTCATTCTGTATCACAGTCTCTAGATCCATCCACCTCTCTACAAATAACTCAATTTCATTTCTTTTTATGGTTGAGTAATATTCCATTGTACATATGTGCCACATCTTTATCCATTCATCTGCTGATGGACACTTAGGTTGCTTCCATGTCCTGGCTATTGTAAATAGAGCTGCAATGGACATTGTGGTACATGACTCTTTTTGAATTATGGTTTTCTCAGGGTATATGCCCAGTAGTGGGATTGCTGGGTCATATGTTAGTGCTATTTTTAGTTTTTTGAGGAACCTCCGTAATGTTCTCCATAGTGGCTGTATCAATTTACATTCCCACCAACAGTGCAAGAGGGTTCCCTTTTCTCCACACCCTCTCCAGCATTTATTGTTTGTAGATTTTTTGATGATGGCCAATCTGACTGGTGTGAGATGATATCTCATTGCAGTTTTGATTTGCATTTCTCTAATGATTAATGATGTTGAGCATTGTTCTATGTGCTTGTTGACAATCTGTATATCTTCTTTGGAGAAATGTCTATTTAGGTCTTCTGCCCATTTTTGGATTGGGTTGTTTGTCTTTTTGATATTGAGCTGCATGAGCTGTTTGTATATTTTGGAGATTAATCCTTTGTCAGATGCTTCATTAGCAAATATTTTCTTCCATTCTACGGGTTTGTCTTTTTGTCTTGTTTATGGTCTCTTTTGCTATGCAAAAGCTTTTAAGTTTCATTAGGTCCCATTTGCTTATTTTTGTTTTTATTTCTATTTCTCTTGGAGATGGGTCAAGAAGGATTTTGCTGTGATTTATGTCATAGAGTGTTCTGTCTACATTTTCCTCTAAGAGTTTTATAGTGTCTGGCCTTATCTTTAGGGCTTTAATCCATTTTGACTTTATTTTTGTGTATGGTGTTAAGGAGTGGTCTAACTTCATTCTTTTACATGTAGCTGTCCAGTTTTCCTAGCACCACTTATTGAGAGGCTGTCTTTTCTCCATTGTATATTCCTGCCTCCTTTGTCAAAGATAAGGTGACCATATGTGTGTGGGTTTATTCTGGGCTTTCTATCCTATTCTATTGATCTATATTCCTGTTTTGTGCCAGTACTATACTCTCATGATTACAGTAGCTTTGTAGTATAGTCTGAAGTCAGGGAGCCTGATTGCTCCAGCTTCATTTTTCTTTCTCAAGATTGCTTTGGCTATTCAGGGACTTTTGTATTTCCATACAAATTGTGAAATTTTTTGTTCTAGTTCTGTGAAAAATGCCATTGGTAATTTGATAGGGATTGCAATGAATCTGTAGATTGCTTTGGGTGGTATAGTCATTTTCACAATGTTGATTCTTCCAATCCAAGAACATGGTATATCTCTCCATGTGTTTGTATCATTTTTAATTTCTTTCATCAGTGTCATAGTCTTCTGCATACAGGTTTTTTATCTCCTTAGGTAAGTTTATTCCCAGGTATTTTATTCTTTTTGTTGCAATGGTAAATGGGAGTGTTTCCTTAATTTCTCTTTCAGATTTTTCATCATTAGTGTGTAGAAATGCAAGAGATTTCTGAGCATTAATTTTGTATCCTGCTACTTTACCAAATTCATTGATTAGCTGTAGTAGTTTTCTGGTATTATCTTCAGGATTCTCCGTGTATATTATCATGTCATCAACAAACAATGACAGCTTTAGTTCTTCTTTTCCGATTTGGATCCCCTTTATTTCTTTTTCTTCTCTGATTGCTGTGGCTAAAATTTCCAAGCCTATTTTGAATAATAGTGGTGAGAGTGGGCAAATCTTGTCTTTTTCCTGATCTTAGTGGAAATGGTTTCCGGTTTTCACCATTGAGAACAATGTTGGCTGTGTGTTTGTCATATATGGCGTTTATTATGTTGAGGTAAGTTCCCTCTATGCCTACTTTCTGGAGGATTTTTAATCATAAATGGGTGTTGAATTTTGTCAAAAGCTTTCTCTGCATCTATTGAGATGATGATATGTTTTTTCTCCTTCAGTTTGTTAATATGGTTTATCACATTGATTGATTTGCATATATTGAAGAATCCTTGCATTCCTGGGATAAACCCCACTTGATCATGGTGTATGATCCTTTTAATGTGCTCTTGGATTCTATTTGCTAGTGTTTTGTTGAGGATTTTTGAATCTATGTTCTTCAGTGATACTGGCCTGCAGTTTTCTTTTCTTGTGACATCTTTGTCTGGTTTTGGTATCAGGGTGATGGTGGCCTCATGGATGAGTTTGGGAGTGTTTCTCCCTCTGCTATATTTTGGAAGAGTTTGAGAAGGATAGGTGTTATCTCTTCTGTAAATATTTGATAGAATTCACCTGTGAAGCCATCTGGTCCTGGGCTTTTGTTTGTTGGAAGATTGTTTTTTAATTAATTAATTAATTATTTTTTGGCTGCATTGGGTCTTTGTTGCTGCATGGATTTTCTCTAGTGTGGCGAGTGGGGGCCACTCTTCGCTGCAGTGCACAGGCCTCTCACTGCAGTGGCCTCTCCTGCTGCAGAGCACGGACTCTAGGCACTTAGGCCTCAGCAGTTGTGGCACATGGGCTCAGCAGCCAGGGCTCACAGGCTCTAGAACACAGGCTCAGCAGCTGTGGCACATGGGCTTAGCTGCTCTGTGGCATGTGGGATCTTCCTGGACCATGGCTCGAACCCATGTCCCCTACATTGGCAGGCAGATTCTTAACCACTGTGCCATCAGGGAAGTCTCTTTTGGAAGATTTTTAATCAGAGTTTCAATTTCAGTGCTTGTGACTGGTCTGTTTATGTTTTCTATTCCTTCCTGGTTCAGTCTCAGGACATTGCACTTTTCTAAGAATTTGTCCATTTCTATCAGGTTTTCCATTTTATTGGCATATAGTTGCTTGTAGTAATCTCTCATGATCCTTTGTATTTCTTCAGTGTCAGTTGTTACTTCTCTTTTTTAATTTCTAATTCTATTGATTTGAGTCTTCTCGCTTTTTTTCTTGATGAGTCTGACTAATGGTTTATCAATTTTGTTTACCTTCTCAAAGAACCAGCTTTTAGTTTTACTGATCTTTCCTATCGTTTCCTTCATTTCTTTTTCATTTATTTCTGATCTGATCTTTATGATTTCTTTCCTTCTGCTAACTTTGGTGTTTTTCTGTTCTTCTTTCTCTAATTGCTTTAGGTGTAAGGTTAGGTTGTTTATTTGAGCTGTTTCTTGTTTCTTAAGGTAGGATTGTACTGCTATAAACTTATCTCTTAGAACTGCTTTTGCTACATCCCATAGGTTTTGGGTCATCGTGTTTTCATTTTCATTTGTTTCTAGGTATTTTTTGATTTCCTTTTTGATTTCTTCAGTGATCTCTTGGTTATTTAGTAGTGTATTGTTCAGCCTCCATGTGTTTGTGGGGTTTTTTACAGATTTTTTCCTGTAATTGATATCTAGTCTCACAGTGCTGTGGTCTGAAAAGATACTTGATACAATTTCACTTTTCTTAAATTTATCATGGCTTGATTTGTGACCCAAGATATGATCTATCCTGGAGAATGTTCCTTGAGCACTTGAGAAGAAAGTGTATTCTGTTGTTTTTCGATGGAATGTCCTATAAATATCAATTAAGTCCATCTTTTTTAATGTATCATTTAGAGCTTGTGTTTCCTTATTTATTTTCATTTTAGATGATCTGTCCATTGGTGAAAGTGGGGTGTTAAAGTCCCCTACTATGATTGTGTTACTGTCGATTTCCCCTTTTATGGCTGTTAGCATTTGCCTTATGTATTGAGGTGCTCCTATGTTGGGTGCATAAATATTTACAATTGTTATATCTTCTTCTTGGTTGATCCCTTGATCATTATGTAGTGTCCTTCTTTGTCTCTTATAATAGTCTTTATTTTAAAGTCTATTTTGTCTGTTATGAGAATTGCTACTCCAGCTTTCTTTTGATTTCCACTTGCATGGAATATCTTTTTCCATCACCTCAATTTCAGACTGTATGTGTTCCTAGGTCTGAAGTGGGTCTCTTGTAGACAGCATATATATGGGTCTTGTTTTTGTATCCACTCAGTGAGATTGTGTCTTTTGGTTGGAGCATTTAATCTATTTACATTTAAGGTAATTATCGATATGTATGTTCCTATTCCCATTTTCTTAATTGTTTTGGATTTGTTATTGTAAGTCTTTTCCTTCTCTTGTGTTTCCTGCCTAGAGAAATTCCATTAGCATTTGTTGTAGAGCTGGTTTGGTGGTGCTGAGTTCTCTTAGCTTTTGCTTGTCTGTAAAGATTTTAATTTCTCCATTGAATCTGAATGAGATCCTTGCTGGGTAGAGTAATGATGGTTGTAGGTTTTTCCCTTTCATCACTTTAAATATGTCCTGCCACTCCCTTCTGGCTTGCAGAGTTTCTGCTGAAAGATAAGCTTTTAACCTTATGGGGATTCCCTTGTATGTTGTTGCTTTTCCCTTGCTGCTTTTAATATTTTTTCTTTGTATTTAATTTCGGTAGTTTGATTAATATGTGTCTTGGCGTGTTTATCCTTATATTTATCCTGTATGGGGCTCTCTGTCATTCCTCGACTTGATTAATGATTTCCTCAACCATATTAGGGAAATTTTGAACTATAATCATTTCAAATATTTTCTCAGTCCCTTTTCTTTTCTCGTCTTATTCTGAGACCACTATAATTTGAATGTTAGTGCATTCAGTGTTGTCACAGAGGTCTCTGTGATTGTCCTCAATTCTTTTCCTTCTTTTTTCTTTATTCTGCTCTGTGGTAGTTATTTCCATTATTTTATCTTCCAGGTCACTTCTCTGTTTTCTGCCTCAGTTATTCTGGTATTGATTCCTTCTAGAGAATTTTAAATTTCATTTATTGTGTTGTTCATCATTGGTTGTTTGCTCTTTAGTTCTTCTAGGTCTTCATTAATTGTTTGTTGTATTTTTTCCATTCTGTTTCCAAGATTTTGGATCATCTTTACTATCATCACTCTAAATTCTTTTTCAGGTAGACTGTCTATTTCCTCATTTGTTTGGTCTGGTGAGTTTTTGCCTTGCTCCTTCATCTGCTGTGTATTTCTCTGTCTTCTCATTTTGCTTAACTTACTGTGTTTGGGGTCTCCTTTCCGCAGGCTGCAGTTTCGTAGTTCCCATTGTTTTTGCTGTCTTCCCCCAGTGGGTAAGTTTGGTTCAGTGGGTTGTGTAGGCTTCCTGGTGGAGGGGGCTGATGCCTGTGTTCTGGTGGATGAGGTTGGATCTTTTCTTTCTGGTGGGCAGGACCATGTCCAGTGGTGTGTTTTTGGTTGTGTTTGAACTTATTATGATTTTAGGCAGTGTCTCTTCTAATGGGTGTTTTTTGTTCCTGTCCTGCTAGTTGTTTGGCATAGGGTGTCCAGCACTGTAGCTTGCTGGTCCTTGAGTGGAGCTGAATCTTAGAATTGAGATGGAGATCTCTGGGAAAGCTTTTGCCATTTGGTATTATGCAGAGCCAGGAGGTCTCTGGTGGACCAATGTCCTGAACTCGGCTCTCCCACCTCAGAGGCTCAAGCTTGACACCAGGGCAGAGCACCAAGACCCTATCAGCAACATGGCTCAGAAGAAAAGGGAGAAAAAGAAAGAAAGAAAGAAAGGAAGAAAGGAAAAATAAACAAATAAATAAAAAATAAATAAAAGAAAATAAAGTTATTAAAATTGAAAAAATATTTAAAATAAAATATAAAAAAGAAAAAAAGAAAGAGCACCAAACTAAAAAACAAATCCACCAATGATAAAAAGCACTAAAACCTATCAAAAAAAAAAAAGGGACAGTCAGAACCCTAGGGCAAATGGCAAAACAAAGCTATATAGACAAAATCACACAGAGAAGTATACACATACACACTCACAAAAAGAGAAAAAGGAAAAAATATATAGATATATAAATAAAGGAAGAGAGCAACAAAATCAATAAACAAATCTACCAATGATAATAAGTTGTAAATACTAAACTAATTTAAACATAAAACCAGAGACTAATTAGATTTAGAAAGCAAGCCCCAAGTCTACAGTTGCTCCCAAAGTCCACAGCCTCAATTTTGGAATGATTCATTGTCTATTCAGGTATTCTACAGATGCAGGGCATATCCAGTTGATTGTGGAGATTTAATCTGCTGCTCCTGAGGCTGCTGAGGGAAATTTCCCTTTCTCTTCTTTGTTCACACAGCTCCTGGGGTTCAGCTTTGGATTTGGCCCCGCCTCTGTGTGTAGGTCACCTGAGGGTGTCTTTTCTTTGCTCAGACAGGACGGGGTTAAAGGAGCAGCTGATTAGGGGGCTGTTGCTCACTCAGGCTGGGGGAGGGAGGGGTACAGAATGCAGGGTGATCCTGTGGTGGCAGAGGCTGGCATGACGTTGCAACAGCCTGAGGCATGCTGTGTGTTCTCCTGGGGAAGTTGTCCCTGGATCACGAGACTCTGCCAGTGGCAGGCTGCACAGGCTCCTGGGAGTGGAGATGTGGATAGTGACCTGTTCTTGCACACAGGCTTCTTGGAGGCTGCAGCAACACAGTCTTATCATTTAATGCCCATCTCTGGTATACACACTGATAGCCGCAGCTCACATCCCTCTCTGGAGCTGGTTTAGGCATTGCTCTGAATCCCTACTCTTTGTGCACCCTGAAACAACGGTCTCTTGCTTCTTAGGCAGGTCCAGACTTTTTCCCGGACTCCCTCCATGCTAAGTGTGGCACACTAGCTCCCTTCAGGCTGTGTTCACGCAGCCAACCCCAGTCCTCTCCCTGGGATCTGAACTCCGAAGGCTGAGCCTTAGCTCTTCCTAAAGAGAGTTACAGATGGAAATAGATTAAAAGGTAGGAGTAGGAAAAAATTTAAAAATAAGAAAAGAATCTTCTTGCTTTGAAGAAAACATACTTTTTTATACTTAAAGGAGCTCTGTGGATTGAGCAACATAACTGAGAAAAGACTAGCACTTATACAGACCCTGGAAAAAGTGTTAAAACCCCAAGGATACAGAAAGCTGTCTACAATTTTTCTTTTTTAAAAGGATAAAAAATAGGTGGACTTCAGACAGCTCATCTTTAATAATAAATACAGGAGAAAATGAAGTATATTTTCAAAGTCCTAAAAAAGGCAAGCGAGAACCTAGGATTTATTATCCAGGCAATTATCATTAATATATGAAAGAAAATAAGTATATTTTTAGATGTCTAAGGATGCTGACATTATACCTACCATGTTTAGAACTTCTTTTAAAGATTTGCTCAGTTAGGTACTATTGTATGTCAAGAAGTAAGTCCAAGAATGGAGATAATACGATAGTTAAGAAGCAGTGGTTAGAAAAGAGAGAGTGATTATTAAAGGAACTTACAGTTATGTCTAAAGAGTTGTAAATTTAGGAAGACACAAATTTCCAAAACAAAAATTGTCATGTTAACTGTGAAGGCTGATCTCTTTTATCTGTGATCATCAGAAACTTAGGTTGCTCTGAATGTGAAAGGCAGGTTATTTCAATAGGTCTTCCAGGCCTCTAGGTAGAGAATGTGGTATAAACAAAGTATAGAGACAGGAAATGGGCATATACCCAGAGAAAACCATAATTCAAAAAGACACACGCACCCCAATGTTCATTGCAGCACTATTTACAGTAGCCAGGTCATGGAAGCAACCTAAATGCCCATTGACAGACAAAGAGATAAAGAAGCTGTGGTACATATATACAATGGAATATTACTCGGCCATAAAAAAGGAACGAAATTGTCATTTGTAGACACGTGGATGGACATAGAGACTGTCATACAGAGTGAAGTAAAAGTCAGAAAGAGAAAAACAAATATCGTATATTAACACATATATGTGGAATCTAGAAAAATTTTACAGATAAACCAGTTTGCAAGGTAGAAATAGAGACACAGATGTAGAAAACAAACATATGGACACCAAAAGGGGAAAGCAGGGGTGGGGGGTAATGGTTGTGGGATGAATTGGGAGATTGGGATTGACATATATACACTAATATGTATAAAATCAGTAACCAAGAGAACCTGCTGTATACAAAGTAAATGAAAAATAAATAAATAATAATGATGTTAAAAAAAATAGTAGGGGACTTAAATATCTCACTTTCAACAATGGATAGATCATCCTGACAGAAAATCAGAATGGAAAAAATACACTTAAACTGTACAATATAATAAATGGAACTAACAAACATCTCTAGAACATTCCAGAAACCTCCTAACACAGAAACCACCGGGACCAGATGGCTTTACTGGAAAATTCTACCAAATATTTAAGGAAGTAATGACAATCCTTCTCAAACTCTTCCAAAACACTGAAGAGGAAGAAACACTTCCAAACTCAATTTATAAAGCCAGAATTATCCTGACACCAAAGCCTGATAAGAACACTAAAAGAATGGAAAACTATAGACCATTATCCCTGATTAACAAAGATGAAAAATTCTCAAAAAATACTAACAAACAAAATTTGAACACTCATTAAAAAGACTATACACCATAACTGAGTAGAACTTATCCCTAGGATACAAGGATAATTCAACATATGTAAATCAATAAGTGTGATACCCCACATCAGTGGAATGAAAAATAAAAATTATAGGATCACCTCAATAGATGCAGAAAAGTATTCGAGAAAATACATCTTTTCATGACAGAACGCCTCAACATATTAGATATAGAAGAAACATATATCAACATAATAAATACTATATGACAACCCCAGAGCTAACATACTCAATAGAGTATAATTTATTTTTTAATTATAAAATGGAAAAATTGAAAGATTTTCCTGTAAGGTTAGGAACAAAATGAGGGTGCCCAGGGTTACCACTATTATTCAACATAGTATTGGAAGGAAGTTCTAGCTATAGCGATCAGGCAAGGCAAAGAAATAAAAGGTTTTCAAACCAGAAAGAAAGAAATAAAATTGTCATTATTTGCAGATGACATGATCTTACATATTGAAAATCTAGAAGACTCAATGAAAAAGCTATAGGATCTAATCAATGAATTCAGTCAAGTTGCAGCATATAAGATCAATACACAGAAATCAGCTTGCATTTCTATATAATAGCAATGAAACATCTGAAAAAGAAACTTTAAAAAGCTATCATATTCACAATAACATCAAAAACAATAAAATACTTAGGAATACAAAGAAGTGAAAAGTTTTATACAATGAAAACTATAAAACTTTGTTGAAAGAAACCAAAGAAAACAGAAACAAATAGAAAAATATCTGTGTTCATGAATTGGAAGAGTTAATATTGTTAAAATATCCATGCTGCCCAAAACCATCTATAGATTCAATGCAATCACTATCACTTTTTTGTTTGCTTTGTCCTCTTCCTCTTTTGCCCTCTCAAAAATCCCTGTGCATTTCTTCCAGATGTTTCTTTCACTTAGGCCTGGGCTCTCCTGGTAACCTCCTCTAGGCTTTGCACACCCCAGGAGCCTAAGGAAAGAAGCCTAGCCTGAATGCAGCTTGAGGCCTCAGCACTGAGCAGGGCTAAAAAAATCACATCCCAGGCCCTTCTTTGATACATCCAAGCCCCAGGAGCCAAGCCAGGAGCAGCTGAGAAAGATCAAGTTGGAAAAACTCACTGACTTAAGGCTGAGTGGAAATGAGAAGCACAGACTATGGTCACTAGAAAAGCTCTGGGCATAGTCATGAGGGATGCATGGGGGTCAGAACCAGAAATGGGTGGCTGGAAGGAAAGTAAGCTCCTGGGAAATTTCCTTGTCATCATGCTTCTTGCCATGTGTCTCTGCTGCCATGCCTCCAACTTCTTACTAACTGGTCCTCACCATTTGCTTTCCTGACAACCTCACCTATCCAAAACCAAAGGGCCCAATGGCATTTATCACACAAATAGAAAAAAGAATGCTAAATGTGTATGGAACCACAAAAGACCCCAAATAGCCAAAGCAATCATGAGAAAGAAGAAAAAAAACAGACATCACACTTCCTGATTTCAAAGCTATAGAATTTAAAACAGCACGGTACTGACATAAAAATAGATCCAGAGGGCTTCCTTGGCGGTGCAGTGGTTGAGAGTCCACCTGTCTATGCAAGGGACACGGGTTCGTGCCCCAGTCCGGGAAGATCCCACATGGCACGGAGCCATAGCTGCTAAGCCTGCACGTCTGGAGCCTGTGCTCCGCAACGGGAGAGTCCACAGCAGTGAGAGGCCCACGTACTGAAAAAAAAAAAAATAGACCCAGAGACAATTAGAACTGAATAGAGCCCTCAGAATTAAACCCCAATAAATGCAGGCAACTTTTATTTGACAAGAGAGTGAAGAACACCCAAGGGGGAAAGGATAGTCTCTTCAACAAATGGTGTGGTGAAAACATGAAGAAAAATAAAATTGGACTCTTATCTTGCACCACTCACAAAAATTGACTCAACATAGATCAAAGACTTAAACATAAAACTTGATACCACAAAACACCTGAAAGCAAACATGGGGGGAAAGCTCTTCAACATTGGCAGTGATTTTTTTTAATATGACACCAAAAGTAAAAAGAATGAAAGAAAAAAAATCAATGAGTAGAACAACACCAAAATAAAAAGCTTCTGCCCTGAGAAAGAAACAATTAACAAAATGAAAAGGAAACATATATGGGTAGGATCTGAATGACAGAGTAGAAATATCCTGAGCTGATTTCCTCCCATGGACACACCAAAACTACAAATACATACATATAGAATGACTGTCTCTGAGAATGACTTGAAGATTGGTAGAGCAAATATCTACGATTAAGGGTATTAAGAAAAAAACACACTGAGACAGGTAGGAAGGACAAAGGCACAATCTAGTCAGTACGCACACCCCTGGTGCAGTGACCCACAGGCATGAGAGGATATCGTGAACTAGGAAGTTTGTATCATGCATACCAGCCCTGGGGGCCTGGCCCAGAAGTTGAGCCTCCAAAATGCCAGGCTCTGAAAGCCAGCAGGGCTTACACCCAGGAGAGCCAGAAAGTTGTAGGAAACCAGGATCCTGCTATTAATGGGGTTGTGCACAAACCAACTCACTCCAAGTCCCAGTACAGAGGCAGTAGTTTGAAAGGTTCCCGGTGCTCCAGCAACCCTGACAAGGCTGCCCCAGCTTGCCTCACAGCCCGTGCCTGCTTCAGCACCAGCCACCCCCTCAAGACAACCACAGCTGGCCTGGCATGTCCAGGGACTTCTATCACTCATGCTCACTCTAGCTCCAGCCATGGCAACCTGAGCGCACAAGGCAACCTCAGGCCAGCCCAGTGCACTCTGAGAAAAGTCTGGCCTTCACTTACTCAGCTACAGCCACCCCACCAAGTTTCACTCTCACCAGGCTGGTCCAGTATACCCTGTGAAAAACCCCAGCTAGTGCCCATTCTAGCCCCAGCCATTCTGCCAATGTGGCCCTGTCCCAGCTCAGCACACCCCATGAAAAACCTGGCTTATGCCCACTCCAGATGTAATGTCCACCAAGGCAGCCCTGGCTCATTCCAGCACACCTTGAGAAAGCTCCTCCAGCCTGCACCTACTCCAGCTACATCCATCCCACAAAGGTGACCTTGGTGACCAACCCCCCATTCATAACCACTCCAGAAACAGTTGTCCTACAAAGGTGACTCAGGCCTTGCACATCCCAGGAAACACTGGCTTGTGCCTGCTCCAGCCCCATCCAGCCTGATGAAAATCAGGAACATGTAGTCTACATATGGGGTGTTCCTACACAAGGCCATGCCTTCAAGACTAGAAGAGGAAACTAGTTTACCAAGTTCATAGAAACGAACACAGAAAGTCAAACAAAATGAGGAGGCAGAGGAATATGCTCCAAACAAAAGAACAAGATAATCTAATGAAATGGAGATAAGTAACACGCCTAATAAAGGGTTTCAGTAATGATCAGAAAGATGCTCACCAAACTCAGGAGAAAATACAGGAACTCAGTGAGAACTTCAACTGAGTTAGAACCAAACCAGCTGAAGAATACAATAACTGGAGTGGAAAATACACTGCGAAAACAACAGATTGGGTGATATGGAAGAATTCATAAGCTACTTGGAAGACAATAGTGGGAAATCCTCAATCAGAACAGGAAAAAAAAAAAAACCAAACTAAAATTTGAGGAATAGTTTAAGGGACTTCTGAGAGAATGTCAAAAATGTCAACATATACATTATAGAAATCCCAGAAAGAGAAGAGAGAGAGAAAGTGGCAAAAATTTTATTTGAAGAAACAATAGCTAAAAACTTCCCTAATGTGGGGAGAATACCTAGGTCTAAGAAGCACAGAGTCCCAAACATGATGAACCCAAAGAGATCCACACCAAGACATATCATAATTAAAATGGCAAAAGTTAAAGGAAGAATTTTAAAGGTAGCCAGAGAAACAGAACTAGTCACATGCAAGGAAAAACTGATGAGACCATCAGCTGATTTTTCAGCAAGAACCAGGCCTGGTGGAGATGTATGATGTATTTAAAGTGCTGAAAGGAAACACTTTACAACAAAGACTACTCTATTCAGCAAGGTTATCACTGAGACTTGAAGGAAAGATAAAGTATTTCCCACAAAAGCAAAATTAAAGGAGTTCATCATCACTAACCAGGCCTTACCAGAAATGTTAAGTATCGGGGCTTCCCTGGTGGCACAGTGGTTGAGAGTCCGCCTGCCGATGCAGGGGACACAGGTTTGTACCCTGGTCTGGGAAGATCCCACATGCCGTGGAGTGGCTAGGTCTGTGAGCCATGGCCGCTGAGCCTGCGTGTCTGGAGCCTGTGCTCCGCAATGGGAGAGGCCACAACAGTGAGAGGCCCGCGTATCACAAAAAAAAAAAAAAAAAAAAAGAAATGTTAAGTATCTTCTTTAAGTGGAAAAGAAAAGACAATAAATAGATATATGAAAATGAACAAAAGAAAAAATCTCACTGGTAAAGGAAAATACATAATAAAGTCAGTGGATCAGGCACTTAAAATGCTAGTGCAAAAGTTTAAAGACAAAAGTGTAAAAGGGGCTTCCCTGGTGGCGCAGTGGTTGGGAGTCCGCCTGCTGATGCAGGGGACACGGGTTCGTGCCCCGGTCTGGGAAGATCCCACATGCCATGGAGTGGCTAGGCCCGTGGGCCATGGCTGCTGAGCCTGCTCGTCCAGAGCCTGTGCTCTGCAACAGGAGAGGCCACAACAGTGAGATGCCTGAGTACCGCAAAAAAAAAAAAAAAAAAAAAAAAAAAAAGTGTAAAAGAAACTATAACTACATTAAGTAAAAAGATGTAAAATATAACATCTATTACATAAAAAACATGGGATAAGGGAGTAAAACTGTACTGTTTTTAGAATGTCTTTGAACTCAAGTAACTATCTGCTAAGGTAAACTAATATATGTAACTATAACTATATATATATATGTATATATAACTGTATATGTATGTGTGTGTGCATATATATATATATATACATATATATATATATATATATATATAGAGAGAGAGAGAGAGAGAGAGAGAGAGAGAGAGAGAGAAATTGATATGTATGAACCTCACAGTAACCACAAACCAAAGACCTACAATAGAGACACAAAAAATAAAGAGAAACAATCAAACTATAACACTAAAAAAAAAAAAAAAATTTACCAAACCACAAGGGAAAACAGTAAAAGAAGAGGAAAATTACCAAAAAAATCACAAAGCTTTTTTTAATAGCAATAAGTTCATATCTATCAATAATCACTTTAAATATAAATGGACTAAGGAATTCCCTGTTTGTCCAATGGTTAGGACTTCATGCTCTCACTGCTGAGGACCAGAATTCAATCCCTGGTCAAGGAACTAAGATCTCACAAGCCACATGGTATGGCCTAAAAAAAAAAGTAAATATAAATGGACTAAATGTTCCAATCAAAAACATGGTGGATGAATGGATAAACAAACAAGACCCATGTATATGCTGCTACAAGACTCACGTCAGATCTTAAACACACACAGACAAAGTGAGAGATGCCAAAAGATATTCCAATTAAATGGAGGTTAAAAGAAACCTGGCATAGCAAAAGTCATATCAGACAAAATAGATATTAAAACTATGAATGTAGCAAAAGAAAAAGAGGGCAGTAAATAATGATAAAAGGGTCAATCCAAGAAGTGGATATAAACTTTGTAAAAATGTATTCACTGATCATAGGAGAATTAAATATAGAAAGAAAATATTAACAGGCATAAAGGCAAAAATTGACAGTAATACAATGATAGTAGTGGACTTTAACACCACATTTGTATCAATGGACTGATCATCCAGACAAAATATCAATAAGGAAACAAAGGCCTTAAAAGACAAAATAGACCAGATTTCTTTAGGGATATATACAGAACATTCCATCCAAAAACTGCAGAATACCCAATCTTTTCAAGTGCAGAAGGACCATTCCCCAGGATAGATCACATTTTAGGTCACAAAACAAGTCTCAATAAATTTAATAAAATTGAAATCATATTAAGCATCTTTTCTGACCACAACAGTATGAAACTAGAAATCAATTACAAAAAGAAATCTGGAAAAAACATAAACACATGGATCCTAAACAACATGCTATTAAACAACCAATAGGTCAATGAAGAAATCAAAGAGGATATCCAAAAATACCTTGCGACAAATAAAAATGAAACACAACTTTGTAAAATCTGTGGGATGCAGCAAAAGCAGGTTTAGGAGGGAAGTTCATAGCAATACAGGCCTATCTTAGGAAACAAGAAAAGTCTCAAATAAACAATCCAAATTTCCACCTAAACAAATTAGGTAAAGGAAAACAAGCAAAGCCCAACGTTAGTAGAAAGAAGGAAATAATGACGATCAGAGCAGAAATAAAAGGGGATATATGTATACATATAGCTGATTCAATTTCTTTGTACAGCAGAAGCTAACACAATATTGAAAAGCAACTATACTCCAATTTAAAAAAGAAAAGAAATAGAGACCAAAATATAGGAAGATCAATGAAACTAAGAACTAGTTCTTTGAAAAGATAAACAAAATTGATTAGACTTTATACAGACTCATCAGGAAAAGAGAGGGGCAAAATAAATAAAAGAGAAGTTACAAACTTACCATAGAAATACTTACAATCATAAAAGTCTACTACAAACAATTATATGTCAACAAATTCCACAAACTAGAAGAAAAGGGTAACTTTTTAGAAACATGCCATCTTCCAAGACCGAATCAGGAAAGAAATGAAAACATGAATAGACCAATTATTAGTAATGAAATTAAATCAGTGATCCAAAAACTCCCAGAAACAAATGTCCAGGACCGAACAGCTTCACAAGGGTATTCTACCAAACATTTAAAGAAAAGCTAATACCAGTCCTTCTCAAACCATTTCAAAAAATTAAAGAGGAAGGAATGCTTACAAACTCATTCTACAGGGTCAACATCACCCTGATACCAAAACCAGATAGAAACACCACAAAAAAAGATATCACAGGCCAATATCCCTGATGAACACAAATGCAAAAATCCTCAACAAATATTATCAAACAAAACAAAAACACATTATAAGATAATACAGAATGATCGAGCGGGATTAATTCCAGGGATGCAAGGATGGTTCAATATCTACAAATCAATCAATGTGGTATATCACATTAACAAAACAAAGGTTAAAAATCATCACAATAATCTCAATAGATGCAGAAAAAGCATTTGAGAAAATTCAATATGTATTTATAATAAAAACTTGCCACAACGTGAATACAGAGGGAGCCTCAACATAATAAAGGCCATATATGACAAACACATAGCCAACATAATACTCAATAATGAAAAGAGGAAAGCTTTCCCTCTATAATCAGGAATAAGACAAGAATGCCCACTCTCACCACTTTTATTCAAAATAGTATTCTATGTCACAACCATAGCAATCAGAGGGTAAAAGCAAATAGAAGGAATTCAAATTGAAAAGGAAGAAACAAAACTATCACTATTGGCAGAAAACATGATTATATATATATATAAACCCTAAAGACTCTACAAAAAAACCCTATTAGAACTAATAAATGAATTCAGTAAAATTAAAGAATACAAAATTAACATACAGAGAAAGGTTGCATTTCTGTACAATAACAACAATCTATCAGAAAGAGAAATGAAGAAAACCCATTTATATGTTCATTAAAAAAATGAAATACCTAGGAATAAACCTAACCAAGGAGGTGAAAGACATGTCCTCTGAAAGCTAGAAAACTTGGATGAAAAAAGTTGAATACAACACAAATAAATGGAAAGTTATGATCAGGGATTGGAAGAATAAATATTGTTAAAACATCCATACTACCTAAAGCAACCTACAGATTCAATGCAATCCCTATCAAATACCCAATGACATTTTTCACAGAACTAGAAAAAATAATTCTAAAATTTGTATGGAAACAAAAAAGACCCTGAATACCCAAAGCAATCTTGAGAAAGAAGAACAAAGCTGCAGGTATTACACTCCTTAATTTCAAACTAGACTACAAAGCAATAATAATCAAAGCAGTCTGGTAGTGGCTCAGAAACAGACACATACATCAATGGAACAGAGTACAGAGCCCCAGAAATAAACCCATGCTCCTACAGTCAATTAATCTATGACAAAGAAAGCAAGAATATACAATATGGATAAAAGAACCTCTTCAAAAATGGTGTTGGGAAAACTTGAGAGCTACATGCAAAAGAATGAAACTAGATCATTTTCTTACAGTGTATACAAAAATAAACTTAAAATGAATTAATTACATAAATATAAGAACTGCAGTCATAAAACTCCTAGAAGAAAGCATAAATAGTAAGCTGGTTGACATCACTTTTAGCAATATTCTTTTTCCATCTCTCTCCTCAGGCAAGGGGAAAAAAGTAGAACAAACATTTAGGACAGCATCAAACTAAAAAGCTTTGTACAGTGAAGGAAATATCAACAAAAAAGTCAGTCTACTGAATGGGAGAAGTTATTTGCAAATTATATATATGATAAGGGGTTAATATCAAAAATATACAAAGAACTCATAAAACTCAACATTAAAAAAACCTGAATTTAAAAATGAGCAGAGGACCTAAATAAACATTTTTCCAAAGAAGACATACAAACGGCCAATAGACACCAAAAAAAGATGCTCCACATCACTAATCATCAGGAAATGCAAGCCAAAAGTACAATGAGATATCACCTTACATCTTTCAGAATGGCTATTATCAAAGAGACAACAAATAAGTGTTGGCAAGGATGTGGAGAAAAGGGAACACTCGTGCATCATTAGTGAGAATGTAAACTGGTGTTGCCAACTATAGAAAACAGTAGAGGTTCCTGAAAATATGAAAAACAGAACTGCCATATAATCTGGCAATCATACTTCCAGGTATATATTTAAGAGAAATGAAACAGGTTATTGAAGAAATATATGCACTCCTGTGTTTATTGCTTCACTATTCACAATAGCCAACATACTGAAACAACTGAAGAAGTGTTCATTAACAGATGAATGAGGAAGATGTGGTATGTAGGTACAGTGGAATCCACTTCAGCCATGAGGAAAAAGGAAATTCCCCTATTTGCAGCAACATGGATGAACCTTGAGGACACGAGTGTAAGTGAAAAAGAGACAGAGAAAGACAAATACTGTATGATATATCATGTATCTTAATTCTAAAAACACCAAAGTCAAAAAAACAGAAAGTGAAATTGTGGTTACCAGGGGTTGAGGAATGGAAGATATGATGTTTAAAGGTACATAATATTTACAACTAGTAAACAAATAAGTTGGAGATATAATACACAGTACAGTGATTATAAACACAGAGCTGTGCTATAAACATTACACTGCTGAGAGATTAGATCTTAATTTTTCTACTGCTAGAAGAAATGATAATTGTGTGATGTGATGAGGTGTTAATTAACACTACTATGGCAAACACTGCAAAATAAATATCAGATCAATACATTGTACACCTAAGGATGTAAGAATAAGAGAGAGAAGAGTAACTTTAAAATTCAAATGGTTCTAAAAGACTTATGACCACGGACTTCCATGGTGGCGCAGTGGTTGAGAGTCCGCCTGCGGATGTAGGGGACGCAGGTTCGTGCCCCGGTCTGGGAAGATCCCACATGCCGCGGAGCGGCTGGGCCCGTGAGCCATGGCCGCTGAGCCTGCGCGTCCGGAGCCTGTGCTCCACAACGGGAGAGGCCACAACAGTGAGAAGCCCGCGTACCGCAAAAAAATAAATAAATAAAATTTAAAAAAATAAAAGACTTATGACCAGATAGAGTATTCCCTGCCTCACAATAGATTTCAACACCCAGACACAACCATTTTCAACTCTTTTACTTGTTTCTTCCGGAAAGATGAACAAAATTGATAAACCTCTATTCACACTGGCCAAAAACAAAGAAGACAAAAATTACCAATAATGAATGAAACAAGGGACATCAATACTGATCCCATGGACATTAAAAGGGTGATAAGAGAATACTAAGAACTGTACGCTCATAAATTCAACAACTTAGGTGAAATGGACTAATTTCTTGAGAGACATAAACTACCAAAACTCACAAGAAAAATAGAGGATGTAAGAATTCTGCATCTATTAAAGAAATTGAAATTATTAAAATTCACCATAGAATAGAAACAAAATGCCAGGCCCAGATTGCTTCACTGGTGAATCCTACCAAACATGTAAGGAAGAAATCATTCTAATTTTACAAAGCTCTTCCAGAAAAGTAAGGCAGACTTTCCAATTCATTTCATGAGGCCAGTGCACTCCAATACCAAAGCCTGACAAAGAAAAGTAACACAATTACAACAGAAAACCATCAAGAAGTAATTTATCTATCTATCTATATATATGCATATATCTGCAAAAATAATGAATACAAGGTTACATAAACAATTACAGCAATATATGGAAAGAATAATACATCACAACCAAGTGAGATTCACTTCAGGAAAGCAAACCTGTTTGAACAATGGAAAAATCAATCATAATTTCACTAGATTAGCATAATAAATAAGAAAACCATATTATCATCTCAATAGGTGTATAAAAATCTTTCAATAGTATTTACCATTTATTCATGGTAAAAACTTACAGAAACTAAGAAGAGAATTTTCTTAGCCTAATAAAAACAATTTATATTAAAAAAACAACCCCCACCACCACAACTAGCATCATTCTTAATAATGAAAGACTGAATGCTTTTCCCTAAGGTAAGGAACGAGACAAAAATACCCTCTCTCACCACTCTATGATACATAATATTGAAGTCCTAGCTAGTGCAACAAGACAAGAAAAATAAAGATATACTTGTTGAAAAGTAAAAAATAGGAATGTCTCTGTTGACAGGGTGTAATATTCTGCATTAAAAAATCCCAACAAATGCACAAAAAAACTCCTAGAACTAATAAGTGAGTGGAAATGTCGCAAAATACAAGATCAGAATACAAAAGTACTCCTATATTCCAGCAAAGAACAATTGAAGTTTGTTTTTTTAAAAAATATCATTTATAATAGCACTAAATAAATAAAATACTTAGCTATAAACAACAAAATATATGCAGGAGATACACACTGAAAACTACACAACACAGATGAAAGAAATAAAGGAAGATTCAAATACACGTAGAGACATATTGTGTTCATGGATTGATGGCCTCAATAGTGTGCTGGTGTCAGTTTTCCTCAGTTTGATCTATTAATTGAAAAAAATCCCGATCAAAATCCCAGCAAGCTTTTTTCATAGATATTGACAAGCTAATTCTACATTTATACAGGAAAGACAAGAGGAACAGAATAGACTAAACAATTTGAAAAAGAATAAAGTTTGAAGGCTCACACTGTAAACTTATCCTATTCCAAACTTGCTAGAAAATTTCCATAATCAGGACCCTGAGGCACTGAAGAAAGGATAGACCTACAGAACAATGGAATAGAATAGTGAGGACAGAAGTTAACCCAAAAATAATCACATAATTTTTTAACAAGTTGCTAAGACAACATTCAATGGAAAAACGAATGCCTTTTCAACAAATGTTGCTGCAACAAGTGAATATCAATATGGGAAAAAATGAACAAATTAACTCATTGACAGGAAAAAAAGTAGTCAATAAAAGGGAGAAGTCGAGGGAACCTAATGGAGCCCCAGATTCAGGGGGAAGTATGGTGATTACCTTACCAGTTTGCCTGCATTCCCCTCCTCATTTGTTCCCTGGAGACAGGTTTATAATGATAAATTTTTCTCCCCCAAGTTAATTTACCTGTGGCTTACCTCCTAATAAATTCTGTCACTCCATGGAGCACTTTCACTGCACCATACTCCTTTCATGTAAATATTAAATCATCCCAGGACTTGTATTCCCCAAAAGGTCCTTGAGTGGGTAAGTTGATCCCCATTTTGAGGGTAAAGGGAAGTGCTTCTCAGTGATTTGCCAAAGGTTAGACAGATAGAAAGCAGCACAACCATGATCTCTGCTGACCCTCAGACTCAAACCTCCACCTGTCCACATGGCACCTCCACTCAGAGTTCCAACAGACACCTCAAGTCTAACAGTCCTTTTCTTAGATCTTGACTCTTAATTCCCCAGCCCCACCCCTACCCCCAGGTCTACTGTCCCAGAGACTTTCCCATCTCTTTGAATGGCATCCCGCTTACTTAGTTGCTCAGAAGGAATCATCAGGTGATTCTTATAGTTTCCCTCTAACATCCTCATCTAGTTAGTCAGCAAACCTGGCAGGTCTATCTTCAAAATACATCCTGAACCCAGTTTCTTCTCACACACTCTGTCTCTCTCACTGTTGTCCAAGCCACCATCATCTCTAACAAGAAGGAATGAATAGTCACCTTTAGGTGCTTTAGACCTATCCTTTCAGCCTCCACTGTAATCTATTTGCCAAGCCTAAATTAAGTCATGCCTAACACCTTCAATGTTTCTATCATACTTAGAATAAATTCTGAAGAAAAGACCATGCCCACCATCATCCTACATTCCTGTTACCTGATTACTCCTAAGCCTTCATATCCTACCACTCTCCCATTGGTCACTACTCCACCACTGGGGCTTACTACCTACTCAGTGGACATGGCAAGTACCTCCCATTTTCACAAACTTACATTTGCTATTCCCTTTACTGGGGGCACTCTCCCAACATATATGCATATTTTTTGTCTCTGCTCAAGTGTCAGGTATCCAGGAAACCGTACCATTCACAGCATGCTTTTCAAAAGTGTCCCAGTGCAGAGAACCAATTTGTATCTACTAGACACTGATTTGGGACAGAAGACAGGATAGGAACTGTTTTACCACTAATCCAGTGGTAAGAAGACAGGAAGATGCCTTCAACCAGTAGCCCTCAGAGGCAGGGATGAGGGGAAAAGAGGGGCTTCCCTTTCTCAGTAACACCAACCCTCTAGTGGTCATGCAAAGGAGTTTTGTGCTCACAAGGTAAGACACATGGTGGACCAAGGAAGTGGATGGCACAGTGAGGTGGTGTTTCAGGTTATGGGCTGCAGGCTGCTGAATGAGAGATGCTCACCCAATGCCTAACGTGGTGGTGAACCATTACAGCACCACCCACAGGAACTTCTGAAGCTTCTGCTGACAGAGTCTGGCTGGACTTCAGAAACTGCCCTTATAAGAGCCTGATGCTCACACATATTGATGTCCTAGACTCAAAGGTCTCAGTTTAGAGACACCGCACAGTTCTGTCCCCTCCTACCAGACTCTGAGACCTCTCTTCTTCTTCACAGCCTCCTCCCATTTCCCCACTCTTTTCCCTGCGATGGGAAGCATTCAGGCACTTCCTGAATATTCTCCTAGGTACATGAACCCTCCTGTTCACTCTGGATGATGAAAACAAGGCACCAGAACAGATTCTCTATTTTCCTCCTCTGAGTCCTTTCTTCCTAGAGAGAAAGACTCATTAACCCTGCCTGTCTTATTTGGGAATAAGGGAAATTTGAAAAAAAAAAAAACCCCACAGATGTAAATATTTGATAACTCTCATTTTGTAGCAAGGGTGTTTCCACTGGGACCCACACCAGACCCATTTGATTTGTCCTTTGCTATCTTGATGAAAGGCCACTGAAATGAAGTGAAAAAGCCTGGGGAATGTGGAGAGTCATAATTTCTGGAGAAGGGGAAGGTCGTGTGAGTCCCCATGTTGGTCACATCTGACGAACAAAAATTTTTTAATGCAATCTGTCCATAACAGAAAGTCAAGAGTTCCTTCCCTTTTATCATTTCACACATCTGTTGAATATGAGGCAGCACACATAGTGATCTGCTTCATCCCCCACTGACTGCTTCTACTCTACAGGAGTCCTCTGCTGAGCAGTGGGGGAACAGAGAGGAGCAGGGTGATTGTGGGCCCCTCATGCCCTACTTCACATCTCAGTGCCTTCCACCCACTGAGAGAGCCTCTGGAGTGTGGGGATCTAAGGGAAGGCCTCAGCCATGTACATCTCTTAGACCATACAGCATCCACCCTATACCAGTGATATAGGGAAGAAGAGAAGAAAGTCATACGTACAATTACAGTTACAGCAGAAGTGAGAATCCCCAAAACTCAAGACAGGTACTGTTGTTGTGTGCTTCTGTTTCAGAAGTTTGATATAAAATTTTGGGTGAGAGAAAAAAACACTCTATTCTCTCATTTATCCCAGTTCAGTTAATCTTTTCTTTCCTTCCTAATTCAACTTCACTCTCTCAAATCTCCTGTCCTTCATCGTGGCCTGTTCACTGGTCTCTTAATCCATCCAGTGTTGAAAAAGTCCTAGAGATAAAAACGCTGCCTTGGTTTCCCTCCCTTTAATCTCTAACAGTATCTAGAAATATTACATTCTAAACCATTTCTCTAATCCTGTCTTCTTCTACCTGCTGTGGTTCCCCATACACATCATCAACTGTTCACTTGGCCATATTCCCATAGTTGTGTATTTTCCCTTATTTTGATGAGGATGGTATTGAAATGATGACGGGGGATAATAATTCATAAAAAGCCAATAGATAACAGTTATCATAATTATTACCAAACGTTTATTATCAGAGTAAAACTTGCAAATGAAAAATACCTTATAACACCAGGAGATTAATGAAAGTTATATGGTGCATATCTGTCATGATTAGAGCAAAATAGCTTAGAGAGTACAGAAAAGAGGTTATGGTCAAATCCCCTTTACTTAGCAGTGTAGCATCAATGTGGAGCAATTGTCTTTTTCCAACAGTGAGACAATCTTTTTACTTTAGGGTAGTGTTGGCCTTGATGGTGGGTAGAAGAGGATCCTGCTCCCACCCAGAGAACACAAGACCTGAGGCCCTTTTGTTATTCGGTTAGGCAACTCTACCCATCTCTGCCTCATTCTCTCAGACTTCCGCTCTCTAAAGTCTTATGCAACAGCATTTTAACATCATCAGCCACCGTATTGATGAATTTCAAACGTAAAAAATACACTTTCAAAAATTGAAAGACAGAAGATCGGAGTCCTCCATTCACTGAGCAAAAGGATTCAGCGCATTTCATGGCCTTTGCTGCTATACTGTCATTCTTCACAAATAACCAGAAATCCAAGGACTTTGTGGAGCTCTTGATCTCTTGCACAGATGTGCCCAGTTTCTGGGCAATCTCTTTGACTGACTGCTCATCCAAACCAAAATAGCTTCGATAAAGGTTCAAGCACTTCTCCTGTTTAGGCAAGTCAAAGCCACTGAAGAAGGCCATGAAAGGGATGATGGCCAAAGCGGCTGATTTCAGGGCATTCAGCCAGATCTTCTCTTTGAGGATAACTCTCTTCACCTCAATGAAAGCAACAGACAAATTGGACAACTGGAGCACAAAGGTGTAGCGCTTATGTGCAGGGAGATCCTGCAGCAATGTCTCCTGCAGTTTTGGGAAATCAAACTTATCTGGGTGAAAGTTGGAGACCAGGAAGACACACGGATTAGATACTCCGATGTTGCTGAGAATAGCCAGGTAGTCATCTCGGATCTGCTGAAGGACTCTCTCCTTTTTGAAGGATATGTGTTTGCTTTTCTCTTCACTGTGTAATTCAACATCCACCATTGTTCTAACAAAGTAGAAATTCTTCCCCTTCTCCTTGATTTTCTGGGCCAGGAGAGCATCATTTGAGCTGAACCGTGAGGAAGAAATAATGATGAAAAAGTCATAGTCATCATCTCCCACAATTTCTAGATAAGGATCTGGAAGGGAATTGGGAGTCCCAGTTCCAGGCAGGTCCCAGAAGGTCACACTGGGATATTTCGGATGTTGATAGGGGGTTTTCTTCATGGTGGTTGGCACAACTCCAACGTGAGCAGACCCCTCCTCTTCATGACCAAGACCTAACAGGGCATTGATGAAACTGGACTTCCCAGAACCAGATTGCCCGATCACAGCCACATTCAAGGGAGCGTTCTCAGAGTTCTGAAGTGCTTCCTGAATCTCTTCAACCACCTCTTTTAGCTTCCCCTCCTGAAAGACTCTTTGAATACGTTCAACACTTTCCTGAGAGAGGATCCCCACTGCCTTGCTGATCAAGGTGGAGTAGTGAGGGACACATTTTTGGGCCAATTGCTCAAAATTCTTTCCTGACAGGAAATAGGAGGTGAACCAATCCATGCCAGTTAACCCTGGATGATCTGTGGAAAAGGAAGGGAATAAGGAGGTAAGGTGAATGAAGCAGCAGAACAGGCAGGTTCAGCTGAGGAAACACAGTGGTCTCAACAGATCGGTCCCATCTCTCACACTTACTCATGTTACTACAGTTCATTTATTTTTCCTGATGACTTTTGTTTCCATTGCTACAGAAAAGACTACCTGTTTTCTAAGCTGATGATTTATATGTTCCAGGAGTCAGGATAATGTAGAGACAGAATAATGGCCCCTAAGATGTCCACTTCCTGAACCCCAGAACCTGTGAATATGTTACTTATATAGCGAGAAGCACTTTGCAGATGTGATTAAGTTAATGATCTTCAGATGGAAAGATTATCTTGGTTTGTCCACATGGGTTAAATATAATCACAGGCATCCCTATAAGAGTGAGGCATGGCCAAATGCAGAAAAGAAGATGGGATAATAGGAACAAAGGTCGTAGTGAAGATGGAGGGAGGGCAATGAGCCAATGAATGCCAGGCAGTGTCTTAAGCCTGGAAAAGACAAGAAAATGGAGTACCTCCTGGAGCCTCCAGAAGGAACCGGTCCTACTGACACTTTAATTGGAGCCCCTTAAGGTTCATTTTGACTGCTCACCTCCAAAACTATAAAAGAATGAATGTATATTGTCTTAAGCCACTAAGTTTGTAGTAATTTGTTACAGAGCAATGGGAAACTAATATAGACTGTCTGTGTTTTCCTGAAACCTGAATACAGAGCCCAGCACCTTTCCATTCTGCAGGAAGAATCACTTAGGCCAACACATTAGTGAGCACAGACGACTTCCAGAAAGACCTTCACTTCCAATAACCTGCAGCAAATCAGGACAGGACTTGCCTTGTGGGAGAGGCAGGAGACAGAGACAAGCCCACCAGGTGGCCTGCCTGCCAGGATGTATGTTCCATAAGATGGACAACAAAGAACATAGTCATTGTGGTAATAGTTACCCCATGGCAGCTTAATGTCTATTTACCTCACTTTATGGACCAGTTTGGGTGGAAGTTAAAACATGTGACAGGAAGTTGCAGAGGAAGTAAATAAGAGCTCTAATTTTCCCTATCCAATTCAGCACAGTTTTGAAACATGGGCATCTGATTAAACCAAGGCAATTTAAAGAAATTATTAATATGATATTGATGACACCTCCTATCATTCACTATGAGTGAGGAAAGTTATACTAAGAAACTGTGATTTAAAAAATATTTAGGGCTTCCCTGGTGGTGCAGTGGTTGGGAGTCCGCCTGCCGATGCAGGGGACACGGGTTCGTGCCCCGGTCCGGGAAGATCCCACATGCCACGGAGCGGCTGGGCCCATGAGCCATGCCTGCTGAGCCTGCGCGTCCGGAGCCTGTGCTCTGCAATGGGAGAGGCCACGGCAGTGAGAGGCCCGCAGGGGTGTGCTGAACACCCTCCACTCCCATTCTACCTATTGTGCAAAGACAATTTTTTTTAAAAAGTAAAATCATTACTATCAAAAAATATTAAATGAATACATGTTAAGGATTTTATTTAACTGATCACTAATGAAGGAAATAAGCAGATGTTAATGCTAGTTGAAAGGGGAATACCAAAGAAGAGACACATCTATAGCTCAGGAATATTGAAATGAATGTCAAAGTGAGACAAGAGTGCTGTCTTCTAAGAAGAAGGTGGGAAGACTATTGAACCTCAACAGACAGATTGTATTTCTATATGGGTATGGACTAAATGTGTCCCCATAAATCCATAGATAAAATGTAATGCTCAAAGTGATTTTATTAGTAAATGGACCCTTCGAATGTGCTTAGGTCATGAGGGCAGAGCCACCATGAATGGATTAGTGCCCTCATAAAAGAGACCCCAAAGAGCTAGTTTAACCCTTCTGACATATGAGCTTAAACAGAAAAGACATTCATCTAGGAAGTGTGTTCTCATCAGACACCTAATCTACATGTGCCTTGATCTTGGTCTTTCATCCTCCAGAAGTATGAGAAATAGATTTCTCTTCATAAGGCACCCAGTCTGTGGTATCTGGTTATAGCCTGCACAGAGTAAGGAAATGGCGAAGAAATGAATTATTTTGCATTGCTGTTAATTACCAAAACTCAAAGAGATTTAAATATCTCTATGGTAATGAAAGGCTAGAATCAGAAAACCCTGAGTGTGCATTAAACATTACATAGTTTACTACTGGAGAAACCAGTAAACATTCTGTTGCCCCAGATTTTCTTACAACTTTCTCAAAGAAAGAAAGAAAGAATGAAAGAAAGAAAGAAAGAGAAAAAAGAAAGAAAAAAGAAAGGAAAGGCATCTTCAGACACAGGGGTTGTCTGTTCTTCAAAGAGGTTGGCATGAACTGCTGGATGGAATTCCAGCTCTCCACCAGCCAGCCCTGTCCTCAGCCCTCCAAGCACAAAGCTGGCCTTGGCCACTGCAGGTATAGAGTATGTTTTCCAGAGAGAAAACAGACTTCCTATGACAGAGATCAGATCCAAATGATTCCACTAAAACAGCAGAAAATGCTGAGACTGCGCAGGGCCATTCCCCAGAACTGTTCTCACCAGGAAATGCAGACACAGTGTGCTCCTGTGCTCACTGTAGAGAACAAACGTTAGCAAACCTCTGCTGCCTGAGTAATGAGGCCCAGAAGGGGGAGGCGTCAGGAAGTACAATACCTTCTAACCTGAGCCTCTCCCTCTGGAAAATCTGATCGATATTTGAGAACCCACATTTCAAGGAGGAAATGGGAGGACCTGCCATACCCTGTATGGTATATTTTCATGTATATTTTATACATTATAAAAATAAACAAAGTATATTTAATGCTGTACTCGGGTGCTGGCTGGCATAGGGATATACCAACTGACCCACAGAACACAATACCAAAATCCCTGTCTTGGACTCAGGCATGTGTGGAATTATGTTGAAAGGGAGACATATGGGTTGGCCAAAATGTTCGTTCGGTTTTTTCCATAAAATGGCTCTAGTAGCACTTAGTTATCTTTAACTTCATTTGAAAAAATTTTCCTAGAGTGTATGTGACAGCTGTCATATCAGTGTGCATTTAAAAAATGACATCAGGACTTCCCTGGTGGCGCAGTGGTTGAGAGTCCGCCTGCCGATGCAGGGGACGTGGGTTCGTTCCCCCGTCCGGGAAGATCCCACATGCCGCAGAGCGGCTGGGCCCGTGAGCCATGGCCGCTGAGCCTGAGCATCCGGAGCCTGTGCCCCGCAACGGGAGAGGCCACAACAGTGAGAGGCCCGCGTAACGCAAAAAAATAAATAAAAATAAAAAATGACATCAAAATTGAATTTTTGTGTAGCCATTTTAATATTGAAGATGGAAGAAAAAAGCAACATTTTTGGCATATTATCCTTTATTATTTCAAGAAGGGTAAAAATGAAACTGAAACGCAACAACAGCAACAAAAAAGATTTGTACAATGTATGGAAAAGGTGCTGTGACTGATTGAACATGTCAAAAGTGGTTTGCGAAGTTTCGTGCTGGAGATTCCTCGCTGGACAATGCTCCACGGTTGGATAGACCAGTTGAAGTTGATAGCGATCAAATTGAGACATTAAGTGAGAACAACCAATGTTATACCATGTGGGAGATAGCCGACATACTCAAAATATCCAAATCAAGTGTTGAAAATCATTTGCACCAGCTTGGTTATGTTAAGCGCTTTGATGTTTAGGATCCTTACATAACTTATGCTAAAACAAACCTTCTTGACCATATTTCCACATGTAATTCTCTACTTAAACGTATCTTTTTTAAAATAAATTGTGGTGAAAAAATAAATAATAAATAAATTGTGATGGGCGATGAAAAGTGGATACTGTACTATAATGTGGAATGGAAGAGATCGTGGGGCAAGTGAAAGGAACCACAACCAACTGCACCAAAGGCTGGTCTTCATCCAAAGAAGGTGATGTTGTGTATATGGTGGGATTGGAAGGGAGTCCTCTATTATGAGCTCCTTTTGGAAAACCAAACGATTAATTCCAACAAGTACTGCTCCCAGTTAGACCAACTGAAAGCAGCACTCGACGAAAGCATCCAGAATTAGTCAACAGAAAACGCATACTCTTCCATCAGGATAATGCAAGACCACATGTTTCTTTGATGAACAGGCAAAAACTGTTACAGCTCAGCTGGGGAGTTCTGATTCATCTGCCGTATTCACCAGACATTGCACCTTCAGGTTTCCATTATTTAGGTCTTTACAAAATTCTTTTAATGGAAAAACTTTCAATTCCCTGAAAGACTGTAAAAGACACCTGGAGCGGTTCTTTGCTCAAAAAGATGACAAACTTTTGGGCAGATGGAATTATGAAGTTTCCTGAAAAATGGCAGAAGGTAGTGGAACAAAAGGGTGACTATGTTGTTCAATAAAGTTCTTGGTGAAAATGAAAAGTGTGTCTTTTATTTTTACTTAAAAACTGAAGGCACTTTTTGGCCAACCCAGTACATGGAATGTCAGTGAGTAAAGAAGGCTCTATCAAGTAAATGGAGCTGTACAAACTGGTTTTGCATTTGGAGAATGTTACTGATTCCCTACTTATATCACTTTTGATAATCAACTCTAGAGGAAGAGTAAAGATCTAAACTTCAAATAGAAAACTCTATTAGAAAATATAGCAGATCTTAGGGTACAGAAAAATTTTTTAAACAAGATACCCAGAAGATAACTGTATAAATAAGATTGACAAATGGGGTGCCTTAGAGTACATTAAAATGAAAAGTTTCTGTTTATGAAAATAAATGCTTCAGGACAGTAAAAATTCTCCAGACATGTGGAGAAGATATTGGCACAAATGTCGTAAACTAAAAATCAATACTAAGAAGGTATTTTTAAAATGCCAGAGATCACTAAGAAGCAAAACAAACCAGTATGGAAGTGCAGGGCATGGGGGGAAATGAACAGATCTTTCTCAGGAAAACAAAAAACAAAAAAAACAGGTGTGGTCAATAAGCACACAGAAAGTTTAGCATCCTCCTTAGTAATGAGGCAAATGCAAAACTGTGCACAGTGAGATGACATTGTACGTCAATTCAATTGGAAAAATTTTAAAGTTGGACGATATTGAGTACTAGGGAGAATGTGAATCAGTAGAATCTCTGAAATACAGCTGCTGGGAATGTAAAATCAATACAATCACTACGAAAAAAATATGGATTAATTTTATTAAATTGTACATTCGTGCACCTTAGGACCCAGCATTTCCACTCCTAACATGGTACCTAGGAGTCACTGTGCAAAAACGTACAGGGGACATGTAAAATGTGTTCCTAACAGTCTTCATTATTGTGAGAAAGGAGAGGATAGCCATTGACAGAGAATGGATAAATAAATTGAGCTCTACAACACTGATCCATTGTTATACATAGGTAAATAAATCTTAGTAACACAACACTGAGTTTAAAATAAATAGAATTTAGTAGAAATGGTAGAAAAAAATAGTAGGAAAAAAGAATACTCTTTAAATAAATCTTCAAGAAAACACAAAAAAATATGGCTTAGGCATGCATATGTAAGTGATCACACAACAAATGACAGAAAGGAATCGTAAATACATACTTCATGACGTTGCTGAACAAGGGCTGGTGACAGAGTATGGAGTAAATAGGAACACATAGGTAAGTATAGTTATTGAAGACGTTCTATTTCTTGGGACGGTTGTTCAGTGTGTAGGTGATCATCATATTATATAAGTAAACAAAGGACTTTAAAAAGAAAAATATCTCAGTTCTTTCAAATTGGTGCTGCATATATTCTTTTCTCTGCAGTCAGTCATGAATCTCTCCCTACTTCCATAGTTTGGGAGCATCAGAGAAATACTCTGTCTGACACATAGAGAGAATCAATGCTATGATGGAAGAAAGACAGAGAAATCATTGAGGGAGGAGGTGGGGACAAGAGAGGTTGTCATTCCAGGCAGAAAGAACTGCAAGGCAAAGATGAAAGATCACAAATGAATTTGACAGCTAGCTGTAGATGCAGATGAACACATACAGACACCCAATTAAAAACTTCAGTTTTAGGGGCTTCCCTGGTGGTGCAGTGGTTGAGAATCTGCTTGCTAACGCAGGGGACACGGGTTCGAGCCCTGGTCTGGGAGGATCCCACATGCCACGGAGCAACTAGGCCCGTGAGCCACAACTACTGAGCCTGCGCATCTGGAGCCTGTGCTCCTCAACAAGAGAGGCCGCGATAGTGAGAGGCCCGTGCACCGCAATGAAGAGTGGCCCCCGCTTGCCACAGCTAGAGAAAGCCCACGCACAGAAACGAAGACCCAACACAGCAAAAATAAATTTAAAAAAAAAGAAAACAAACTTCAGTTTTGGGACTTCCCTGGTGGTCCAATGGTAAAGAATCCACCTTCCAATGCAGGCGACACAGTTTCGATCCCTGGTCAGGGAACTAAGATACCACATGCCGTGGGGCAACTAAGCCTGCGTGCCACAACTACTGAGCTCGCGCACCCCAACTAAAGAGCCTGCATGCCACAAACTACAGAGCCCATGTGCTCTGGAATCCCCATGCCACAACTACAGAGCCCATGCACCCTGGAGCCTGTGCGCTACAAATAGAAAAGAGAAAACCTGCGCGCCACAACTAGAGAGAAGTTCGCGCGCCACAATGAAGAGACTGTGCACCACAGTTAAAGATCTCACATGCCTCAGTGAAGATACCACGTGCCACAACTAAGACCCGACGTAGCCAAAAAATAAATAAAATAAAATAAAAGACACAGTATTAATTAAAAACACCACTCAGAGTTCCCCAGGGCTGGGCTGGTCCTGATTGTGAGGGTCACTCTGAGTCTGGTGCCCCATTTCATAGGCTCTGACCTGGAGCGGCCATTGCTCAGATACCCCTCAATGCACACCTCATGGTCCATAGTCAGACTTTCTAGCCCTAAGTCCACTGAGATCACATGAACCTTCCTCAGGACAAGAGGTGACACAGCATGTCATGGTCACTACTGTGTACCTACCAAATGGAATTGTTTCTTGGACTCAAGCACGGCTTCTGCCTTTGCAGGAGAAACTCCTAACAGGTCCCATCAGAGGTCTGTGAGTCTCTGGCAAGGTGGCTTCTCCCTGCATGGAGTAGGAACCCAAAGTAGGATCTGGGCAGAGTCCACAAGAGACATATAAAGGTTGCTGATTGCACTTTAGGGCCACACTTTGAAAACCTTTTCTAGGTTTGGGTTCTGCTTTCAGGCTAATCTATTAGATGCCTGAAATCGTTTGAACCTGGGCTCAAAGGCATTCCCAAGGTCCAGGCAGGCAGCCAAATTCAGCCTCTTTCTTGGTTGACCACCTCCTCTCATGTTTCTCCATCTTCTGGCAGGCCCTCAACCCATGTGATGTTTGCATGGTCATCACTTCACCACCAGGAACTGGGCAGGCTGGAGAGCTGAACAAGAGACTGTGTCAGGCCTGTATCTGAAACCAGACTAGGCCTGGGAATACTAGCAAAGCAAAACAGGGAACAGGAGAAAAGGGAAGGAGGACAGGCCTTAAATGCTTTGCCTAAAGCCCTCAGGCTGCGGTGTGGGCCAGCAGGGTTCAGGTTGAGTTCCTCCAGAAAAATCCTCTGCAAGTGGCTTAACTATAAAAGTGTTGCTAAAGTTGAAAATGGGTGTGGTCCTTCCATTACCTTGCAAATATTTACTGAGCTTTTCAGTTGCAATTCGGCCCTGTTCTGTGGATGACTGACAAGACTAGGCCTCTAATATCTCGGTCTCCTTAGGGCATCACACCTTCAGGACAGGGAAGTTATTCCTGGACCTCAATAAGGTCTCTGAAATGCAGAGGCAAAGCACACATTTCCTGGTTGGAGGAGGGGAGGAATGTCTCAGGAAATATCCTGTCTCCTGGTCCCACTCACGTAAGAAAAAGTCCAATTGGTCTCATAAACAATCTGCAGACTCTTACAGAGTTGAAATCTCCCCTGCCCTGGCTCAGTCCCTCCACCAAGTGAGAGAGCTGCAGCAGGGACAGGAAAAGAGTCAGCTTCTCCCTTTTTCTTCCTCCTACTGACCCTGTGACAAGGATGGGAACAATAAAGAGTAGGAAAGACACACTCAGGTGGGACAGGTTCAATCCTGCTGAAGCCCCTAGTGTGGTGACTGTCTCTCACGTAGGTGGGGCCATGGGTGGCTCACACTGACAACCCCATTGGGATCTCAGGGACAGGCACAGCCCAGACCTGCAGGCCTGCTACCTCCTCCTTAGAGTTGGGCAAGGTGGGTAGCCCCAGCCTCTTACCTCCTGATATCATCTTACCCAGAAAAGAACATCCAGCCCTCACTGTTGGCCACACCCCTTGCAACAAGTTCACTAAAGTGATCTTTGCCTCTCCCTTTCTTCAACCTTTCAACTGTCTTCTTCTGACCCAGAGAAGGAATCAATGGTGGCTAAACTGAATTCACAATCTCTTAGATGCATAAGAATTTCCTATCTTATTATTGACGTTTGCAATCTCTGCCCAAACCTTGGAAGCACTGTAAGCCTTGAAAAATTTCTAACTCTGTTACACTCACACAGTCCTCTGTCTGGGGCCCCTCTCCTGCCCACAGAAGACTTGGGGAGCTTTTCCTTCTGATCTGAGAGCGAGCACATGACAATCACTAGGATGTTAGGCCGATGCCCAGGGTCACCTGGCCAGCGGTGAGCATTGCTGGGTCTCAGGCCCCCAGCAGGTGCATTGACAGCAGGTAGGGGTCAGAGCTTGGAGTCGGCAGTGGTGGATGGAGAATATGCACTCTGAGCAAAGCTGGTGGTAGCAAGTGAACCCAAGTGCTGAGTGAGCTGGGCAACACCAGGGAGCATCTCTGCAGACAGTGTCTTGAGCCTCAGGAAGGGGCAGGGTCTGAGTGACGGTGAAGCTGAACGTGGACATAGGACGGAGCTGAGGACCAGCAGCTGGACCCAGGACACCCCAACTCTGTGCTTGGCCTCTGTGCACTGACTTGACATTGACGCCTTAGAGTCTCGCTCAGGCCAGTGCCCCCTCCACTACGGAATGCAGAAAGGAAACTGGCGCTCCTTTCCTGGACACCTAGAGTCATTTCCAGGAATAGAACTGAAACTTCCGCTGCCTGAGTCCCCCTAGAGCTGAGGTCCTGCCAGCATTCGGATCTAGAAACAACCCAGCGGAGAGCTCCAGTGTCCCCGAAGGGCCGCTGAAGGAGAAAACTGCAGGACAACCAACTGTCCTTGCCAGCTCCTCTTCCCTCCTTTCCCTCAGCTCTCCCTAGGACAACCCCAACCCTCCACAGTTCCATTTCTTCCTTCTGGAGCAACCTGAGCTTGGATGGTCCCAGAAGGAATTGCCTCTGTTTGGGGAGAGGACTGTTCCCCAGGGAGGGGTGACATGCCAGGAGGGCCACTGACATCTGTCTGATCACCGTCACCCTCTGCTTCCATGGAGTGCGTAAGGGAGAGGGCTCCTAAGATGGAACTTGTTTGATAACTGTGCTACTGTAAGGACATGAAAGGTGGAGCCCACACCAGGACAGGAGAACTTGGCATCAGGCTTACTCATTTCAGTGAGTTTTCATAGCAGGACCCCTCTCTGACATTCTTCAGGGACCACATCAGCACACAAATACCTTGCTGCTTCAAACCCATCCAGCCCTCCAGTGTGGAGGCAGTGTGCCTCTCATCTCCACGTTCCTGGCATTCGGGGTCTTCTGATGGAGACCACATGTGTAGAAGGAGGGCAGGACGTGCCACTCATACGCTCTTAGAGTCTAAGCTGGAAAAGGAGCCACTGGCCATTTCTGGGGCATCTGGAATTGTGAGTCCACTAGTTCCCCAGGGTGGACCTCCCATGGAATAGGGACCTTAGGTGGGCTTTCAAGGATGAGATGTCTAATGGGACATTTCAGTCCCCCTCAGTTTAATTGTGTATTAGCATTGGAGAAACTATCTCTACTGCAGGGTTCCAACTCTTCCCTTTACAGATGATGTCAGTGAGGTGGGAGCTTTTCAAACACCATCTCCCCAGATGTGTCTTGTTCAGTACCAGGCCCTTTGATGATGTTGAGGCTTAGCATACTTTCCTGGAATAAACGAGCATGTTGATTTTCTGTCAGCCTTTCATGATAACGACCAAATGGGGAACAAACTTGGGGCTTGACGTACATTGGATTCTGGGCTCACAGAAGTCCTCGATACCTCAGATTCCACATCTGGTGCAAGGTGGGCCACACTTCTCCATGGGTCCCTTTGGTTGGGGCTGGGGATAATTGGGCATGTTGGGAGCTATATAGAAACCAGCACGGGAAATCCACTAATGAGTGGTTTTCATTCTGCTTGTCTGAAGTTGTGAAATCTATTGTGTGGGTTATAATAAGAGTTTTTTTTTTTTTTTAAAGTTACCCACTGGAATTGAATAAAGTGAAGAGATGGCAAATTCTGTGGTAAGATCTCTTTTTCAGGTATGTGCCTGTGTCTGTGCATGTGTGTTGAGTATACTTGGTTCCTATGCAAAATGCATCTTTAATCCTGGACTCACTCATAAGACTGGTGGCAGAGGGAGAATGTAAAGCCAGCATTAGGAGCGGTTGGGAAGGAGTGGACAATTGCCCAGACCTTCACCTAGAAGCAATCATGGAGCAGTCCTGTGAAATTAGGGATTTCTCCACATGTCAATTTCTGTCTGCTTGTTGTAAAATTTACTTTAAATGGATGTATCCCCATGCTATCTTATAACCAAACTCTTAGATGGGGACCATTCCTACTATTTCAAGAGAAATTGAATGGATGCTTAGCTCTTAAGTGGTGGCAAAGGTGGCATTAGTGCTGTGAACGGCTCTGAGCTTACTGAAAAGTCCTGTATCCGTGGCTCACATTCAAAATGACCGCAAACCGCAGGTATTAACTTGAGACTCTGTGTGGCCTCAACTTAGTTGTTTAAGCAGAGAGTAACTGTGCTTAAGGATAATTGTATCCCATCTTACTCCACTGCCTAAAACCTAGCCTAGCCTCCCCTCTGATGTGAAGGCTTTGGGACTTGTGAAAATATAGTACCAGTAATATTGAGTTCATATCTTCAGAAACTATCACCTCCTTACAGAAGGGGTCTCAATAGCCCAAAGCAATCACAGGGGAAATGAAAACAGCACGTGAACTGTCAAATAATTCCTTCCTTTACTTCTTTATTCTAGAAGCAAATCCTCCCTTTATTCTCTAAGCACAATCATTCTTTATTCTTTCCTTTATTCTCTAATCAAATTCTTATTGAGTGTCTGCTCTGTGCCAGGCACTGTCCCAGCCCTGGAGCTTCAGGAATGGAAATCATTGATTTCATAGAGATTGCTTTCCAGGGGAGAGACAGAGGAGTGAGAGAACCAAGTGAAATGTGGGCCAAGCTTGATGTGATAATCAGAGAAGATTAGATTTTTCCCCTAGAGACAAACACACAGATGGGGACAAGGGCAAGGAGATGGTGGATTGTGAAGATGGGAAGGGCCTGAGCTCTACCAGACCAAGACAAAACCAGCACCCGGCTGTGCAGTCTGCTAACCTCTGCACTGCCCTCAGAGGGAAAGAAAGCCTTCCCTGGTTCTCTGTCTCCGTGTTTGAGTCCCTCTTTTACAACAGCGTTGTCTGTACCCTACGTAATACTGTGTCCTTTTTATAATTAATAAATAATGGGATATACATTTGACTGACTGCTGTGTCAGAAAATATAAAGTAGATCTATGCACATCAACATAGAGAGATGCCCCCAATAATACTGAGTTTAGGAAGTAAGAAACTGACCTTGTTAGGGGTTTTAATGTTTTGTTACATAGGCACGGTTGAAAAAGTCATTGACCACTGGTGATTGAACTCAATCTCCAGCCCTCCTCCACTCCCTGAAGTTTGGAGGGAGGAAGGGTAGGAAGGAACTGAAACTGCCCACCCTTTAATTCTGGCTTGATCTTTCTGGCCACCAGCCCCCATCCTGATGCTCTGTAGGCTCCCTGCCCCAATAATCTCATTATCTTACAAAAGACATTCCTATCACTGAGGAAATTTTGACATTTTTAGGAGCTCCTTCCAGGAATTGTGGACAAAGACCAAATAGGTATTTTTATTATAAAACAGACTTTAAGCTCAATACTTTTTGTGGACGATTAAAGGGATAAACATAAAGCATTACTATATAGCTTTCATGGGTACATACATACATTAATATACATTAATAAATATGTTCAAATGAATATCCTGGCCCATATCAAACTGAAAAGACTGCGGTAGTCTGTGATGGGAAGAGAAGTAAACCAGGGGAAAGAGGAGAGAGATTTTTAAGGTGGGTTTTAGAGTCACAAAAGGCAAGATAATTTGAAAATGGGCACTCCTATCATTTCCCTAGAAGTGAAACCACCCAGTCCAGGGGTGAAGACCTTTACAAACACTGTCTTCCCTTGGGAACCCTAAAGAGAGGTGAGATGTGTAGCCTTAGGGAACCTCCTTGTTCCATCTACTCAGTTCCCCCGCATCTCCTCCAGCCCCAACGATACAAGACCACATAGTCACTGATGACTCCCAGGTTTGCATGCACATCCCACACTTCTCTCATCAACTCCACACTCCAGACTTGTCCCTCCTGCAGGTGGCCCTCTGAGAAATGCCCTGAGGCGACCCCACACAAGCTCTCTCTTGCACGTGGCCTGGATCAGATGTATGGACCACACATCACCCCCTTCACCCCAACATACTCTCTGCCCAGCTCCTTCTTGGGCTTGCCTGCCACATCTTGCTAACCTGACTTTCACGTTTAGATATCTCAGGCTTGGGAAAGAGCCAGTTCGCTGTCCTCTAGCTGTTCTCCCAAAGCTCCTGCTAAAACCCTCATTCTGAGTTTGAAGTGAGGAGCAGGCATCACCCTCCATCTTTGCCCTGGGCATCCCACACCCTAACATCGCCCTCAAAATATCCCTTCACAAATTCCCTCACCCCAACCCTTTCGTACCTGCTATTCAGGTGAGAGCTTTGACAGTGGTCTAACTAGTTTGTGGCCACCTGATTTGAAATATCTATGTGGTGGTTCACCTTGAAATGGAGCAGCAATTATTGCCATGTATGAGCCAATAGGGAGAAAGAAAGAATGAGTCCCATTCTGATGTTACACGTAGCATCAAGGACCTCAGCCTGGAGAGAGGGTATTTTGAATGTATTTGAAATATGACCTTTAAGTCATAAAAACGAAGGGTACTAGAGCAATGAGAAGACATTCTCTTTCAAAGGTGAAAGAAAAATCAGATGAATGACCAGCGTAGGGGATGTAATTGCCACCACAAAATGCTTCTCTAATATGAGGATGATTTTAGGTTGGTTATTTTTAAGAAACAGAAGACTCAGGAAGTTGTCCTTTTTACCTTCCCCTTAACTGCTTAAAAGCATTTAGATGGGGGGGCTTGTTCCAAGAAGGGAGCTGTCACCAGAGGTAACTAAAAAGAATATGAGCTAGACATGTAGACTGGGAAATTTACCAAGGTCTATATGTTCACGTTCCTGTCTGTGTCTCATTGCCTTTACATGGCGGTCACATACTTGTTTACCAAACATTTCCTCTTCCCATTACCCTGTGCCTTATCTTCCTCACCTTTGAAGCCCTACGCCCTTAGCCCCAACTCCTTTGCTCAGAATGAATATATAGCCTTGATTGCCTGACTGCCTCTGCACCCCATAATCTTCTGGAGCCCTCTTTCATAGGTATAGTAATTAAATTTGGTTTTTTCTCCTGTTAATCTGCCTCATGTCAATTTAATTCTTAGACCAGCCACAAAAACCCAGAAGGGTAGAGGAAAATTTTCTCCTCCCCAACACCATTTTGTTAAACTAAAGCAGGAAGTGGGTGTGGCCGACCACTCCCTGCTTTGTGTGCACGTCCCCCCGACACAGTGTGATCTGAAATTGGGGTGCCCACAGCATAGGGGAGCAAAATTTCCTGTCCCAAAATGTATCTCTTTGGCATAGGATTATTTTAGGATGATTATCTTTAAGAAAGAGCTTTTATCTTCTCCTTAACTGCCTAAAAGAACTTAGATAAAGGGCCTATTTCAGGAAGAAGAGCTATCACCAGAGATTTCTACTAAGACTATGAGCTAGTGTGGTAGACTTGGGGAAACTTCGCAAGGCCTGTTTGATCAAAGTCCTCTCTGTTTCCCATTGTTTCTGCAAGGCATGGCAAACAATTGTTTACCGAACATTTATTTTTCCATCGTCCTGTAAAATGACTTCCCTCTTCGAAGTCCCAGACTCCTACCCCTGCTCCTGAAATCTGAATAGCATATAAGCCTCAATTGCCTGAACGCAGGTGTGCCTCACAGTATGGAACCCCTGCACATTCAAAGTTAAATTTGTGTTTTTCTTCCATTAATCTGCCTCATGTCATTTTAATTCTGAAACCAGCCGTAAGAACCTACAAGGGTAGAGGAAAATTATTTCCTCCCCTACAACAGGCTCAGTCCTCACCCTGCTCCACATACATGCGCCCTTTAGATTATCTTAACCTGTCCCATGTTGTCCGGCACCATCTATGTGCTGGCAACTCCCAAATTTATATCTCTACCCCAGGCATCTGTCCTGACCTCAGACCTAAATATCCTATTGTTTATACAACATCTCCCGCTTGTATGTCTAGGATGATCTTTAGTAACTGAACAAGACCAAACCTGTCTCAAGCCCCCATCCCTCTCTTCCCTTGTCTTATCCCTTTCAGGTAATATCAACGCCACCCCTCATTTGCACATGGGGCTGTCCGCATAATCTTCTTTCTCTCACACTTCACACCCCCAATCTTGCAACCTGACCAAATTTATCCAGAATCCAGTCACTCCTCCCATTCTCACCACTATTGCCCTAGCCCTGGGCAGTTCTCGACCCTCCCTCACTCCCTTAACCACCTGAAAAGGATGACCAGGCCTTCTGCACCAAACCACAGCTCTCCACCAGCCGCCAGCCCTGCCCCTCAGGTCCCCAAACAAAAAACAAGCATCCCGTCCCTGCAAGTGCTAAGAGTTTGCTCACTCACCAGTTCAAGAGAGAAAAGACATTTCTGGTCAGAGCGCCGACCCGAATGTTTCCACTAAAACAGTAGAAAATGCAGAGTCTGCTGAAGTGCTCCCCGCAGCCCCCAGCACAGGAACAATCCAGAGAACTGTCCTCGCCCAGATAAAGGCAGACACAGTAGAGAGCAAGGACTGGCAAACTTCGGTCCTGCCTGGGAAATGAGGCCCAGGATGGGAGGCAGCAAGGGAGTACAATAGCCTCTGACTTGAGCCCCTCCCTTAGGAGGAAAAGATTGATAGTTGAAACTAACATTTCCAGAAATGAAAATGAAACCAGGGAAATCGTGTTTATGTCTTTCTCTATAGCACCACATTTTCCAGTAAAGAAAATACAAGAGTGTGACTTCCAGAGGATCAGTGAGTAAGGAGAGGGCAGAGAGGTACTAGGGGTCAGGAAAGGCAGGTCTCTTAGGACCCCTGGGAGGTCACCTAGCCAAGACACCCAGGGGAGCACAGAGGACAGGGAAGAAGGAAGGCTGTGAGCAACTTTTCAAAGCTTCCAGTGAATGAGGGAGAAGCATTTCTCTAACTTTTCTCTGTCTTTTTTGTTCTTTCATCGTTAGGAGACCTATACCTGACTGCCACATTGTCAACCCGGGGCCTGGATCACTCTGGTGGGTCATGGGGTCACATCTGATGAGCGAATCAAACTATCAGAAGGACCTCTGGGGACACAAGGCAAAACCGCAAGGAGCTGGGCACAGAGAGGAGGGAGGAGTCTGGATTCCTAAATTTACATGGAAGATTAAGGAGAAAATACCAAATTTTCTTTAGAAGAAGAAATGGGAGGGTTTGCAGTACCATATATGGTATTTTTCATGTATATTTTATACATTGTAAAAATAAAGTATACTTTAATGCTGTACTTGAGTGCTGGCACAGGGATGAATGAACTGACCCACAGAACAAAAAAAAACCGTACATTCATGTACCTTGAGAACAAGCATTTCCACTCCTAAGATGGTACCTAAGAGTCACTATGCACAAATGTCCAGAAGATATGTAGAAGTGTGTTCCTAACAGCAGTCTTCATAACTGTGAAAAAGGAGAGGATAACCAATGACAGAGAAGGGATAAATAAATTGACCTCTACAGCATCGTAAAGAATGGGTCATAGATATAATAGATAAATAAATATTAGTAGCATAGTGCCGAGTTTTTATTTTTATTTTTTTGCAGTACGCGGGCCTCTCACTGTTGTGGCTTCTCCCGCTGCGGAGTACAGGCTCCAGACACACAGGCTCAGTGCCCATGGCTCACGGGCCTAGCCGCTCCGCAGCATGTGGGATCTTCCCGGACCGGGACACGAACCCGTGTCCCCTGCATCGGCAGGTGGACTCTCAACCACTGCGCCACCAGGGAAGCCCATTGCTGAGTTTTTAAATTAAGAACCAGTATAATGCCATTTAAACAAAGTTTCAGGAGAACACAACAAAATATTGTTAAGGCATGAATATGTCAGTGATAAAACAACAAATGAAAGAAAGCAATCATAAAAACATACTTCATGAAGTTGTTACCCAAGGGCTGGTGACAGAGCATGGAGTAAATAGGACCACATAGATAGGTATAGTTACTGAAGATGTTCTGTTTCTTGGGATAGTTGTTCAGTGTGTAGGTAATCATTATGTTATGTAAGTAACTAGAGGATTCTAAAAAGGAAAGTATCTCAGTTCTTTCCAAATTGGTGCTGCATATATTCTTTTCTCTGCAGTCAGTCATGAATCTTTCCCTCCTTCCATAGTTTGGGTACATCAGAGAAATTCTCTGTCTGACATATAGAGACAATCAATGCTATGACGGAAGAGAGACTGAGAAATCATTGTGGGGACAAGAGAGACTGGCATTCCAGGTAGAAAGAACTACAAGGCAAAGATGAAAACTCACAAATGAACTTGACAATGAGTTGTGCATGCAGGTGAACACAGACAAACAGCTAATTAAAGACCTCAGGAGTAAAATAAGAAATAAGTAAGAAAACCAAGTTCATGCCTTCTCCATCTTTGCTCTGAACTGTCCACAGGCTGGGACCTGATGCCCTGAATACACATCTCACAGCCCACAGTCTGACCTTCTGCTCCTAAGTGCCCTGTGATCACATGAATCTTCTTCAGGACCACAAGTGACACAGACTTGTCATGGCCACTACTGGTCACCTACCAAGTGGAATTGTTCTTTGGGCACCTGGACAGCTGCAGCCTCTGCAGGAGAAACTCTTAACTGACTCTGTCATAGGTCTGTGAGCCTCTGCAAAGATGCTTTCTCCCCGCACAGAGTAGGAACCAAAGTAGAATCTGGGCAAAGTCTACAAGAGACATACAAAAGTTGCTGATTGCACTTTGGGGCCACCCTTTGGAAACCTCTTCTAGGTTTGGGCTCTCCTTTCAGGCTAATCTGTCTATTAGGTGCCTGAAATGGTTTGGAACTGGGCTCAAGGGAATTCACAAGGTCCAGGAAGCAGCCTCTTTTGGTTGTACCACCTCCTCTCGTGTTCCTCCACCTCTGGTAGACCCTCAACCCATGTGATGCTTGCATGTTAAGACTTTCACCACCAGACACTGAGCAGGCTAGAGTGTGGACAAAGAAGCTGAGTGCCAGGCCTCCATCAGAGACCAGGCTAGGACTGGGGATGCAGGTAAGCAAAGCAGGGAGCAGGAGTAAAGGGAAGGAGGACAGGCAGAAAATGGGTTGCCTAGCATGGCTGAGTGTGTCCAGAAAACCCTCTGAAAGTGCCTTAACTCTAAAAGCAGTAGCTGAAGTGGAAAATGGGTGTGGTCCTTCCTTTACCCTGCAAATGTTTACTAAGCTTTTCAGTTGACATTGGGCAATGTTCTGTGGTGACTGACAAGACTAAGCCTCTAATATCTTGGTCTCCTCAGGGCATGACATGTTCAGGATGGGGCAGGCATCCCTGGATATCAATATGGTCTCTGAAATGCACAGAGGCAAAGCACACATTTCCTGGTTGACAGAGGGAAGGAACAGCTCAGGAAATATCCTGTCTCCTAGCTCCACTCAGGTAAGCAAAAGTCCAGTTGGTCTAATAAACGATCTCCAGACTCTTATAAAGTTGAAATCTCCTCTGCCCTGGCTCAGTCCTTCCTTCAACTGAGATAGCTGCAGTGGGGCTAGAGAAAGTCAGCTCCTTCCTCTTTCTTCATCACACTTGACCCCATTACAAGGATGGGAGCTGGCTGAGAGGAAATATAAAGGGTAGGAATGACATACTTGGGTGAGACAGTTACAATCCTACTGATGACCCCTGGTGTAGTGAATGTCCCTCACATAGGAGGGACAATGGTAGGGGTGGAAGTGGCTCACACTAACATCCCCATTGGAATCTCAGGGACAGGCACAGCCCAGACCCACAGGCCTCTTACTTCCTGTTCAGAGTTTACAAATGGTGAAGAAATCCAGCTTTTATTGGATGAGGGTATCTTACCCAGGAAGACCAAGTCCAGACCCATAGCTGGCTTAAAATGAAAGCACATTCCCTTGCAAAGGGCTCACTAAAAAGTGATCCTTGCCTTCCCTTCTCCTCACCTGTCAGTCATTGTTTTCTGACCCAGGGATGGAATCAAGGGTGGTAAAGCCAGGTTCACATTCTCTTAGCTGGGTAAGTGTTTCCTAACCCGTTATCGACATTGCAGTCTCTGCCCAAACCTCGGTAAACAGACCCACTCTATCACCCTGTTACGGTGGAAGCTCTCAGAACATGTCCAGCAGCTACCTGAGCACCTTTGGCTCAGGGACAGCCCCAAGCACTGCCACTGACCAGGCATCACTGGCCCACAGTGCTTTCAATTCCAGGGTGAAAGAAACAAGGTCCTGGTCATGGTCTGGTCTATGATATGTCTCTGGTAAGTGGTGGAATCTCACATGTGATGACACCAGGGTATTCTGACTTACTGGTTGCCTTGTTTGGAGGTTTCCTTTGGGGGGAAAAGGCATAAAATTTGGTCATCTGGTTTTGAACATACTGCCACTTTAATTGGACTTTTCCTTCTGGGTCAAGGAGTCCCTCGCCATCTGACGCTGCCTGATTGGTAACTGGGAAACTCCCTGTTAGACCAAGTCTTGTTGGTACCCCCATCTGCAGTGGTAGGTAGACAATCCTCCATTCTCTTGCTAGGGAACTGTGACCCTGAGAGACTGCTGAGTATTGGTTCATCTGGTCCTGGTCTGTCTGTTTCTGGTAATATTGACCATAAATAAGAATAATGGATAATTAGAGCTCTGTTCCATCTTGTAGTCCCCTAGGGTGTATCTTACACAATTAGAAAATTTTCAGCTATGCTCCCAAGGAAAAAAAGATTATTATTTTTTTAACATGCATGACCATAGTATTCTTTAGACACTGGAGGAAAACGGGCAACATGAAACTCTTCTGACATTCCAAAACTGTTTTTTTGTGTTTTTTTTTTTTTTTTTTTGCAGTGTGTTTAGAGAAAGCTGGCTTGATAAAGTATCTTTTCAAAATCCTGACCCTAAAAAAATAAAAGTATTCCTAGGACAAAACTTGCAGTTATAACTCTATGTCATGTTCTTGAAATGCAAACACAGCCCACATTGCCTGAGACTATGGCCTTGGCTAAATTAGTAGAAGTTGAACTTAATAAAATAAAAAAGAATCCTTTTAAACTCAAGTGAATAAACAACTTATTTCATCTGTTATTATAAATTAATAAGCTTTATACTGAAATACCTGATTCATGACTAACTTTTTAAATGAAGCTACGAGATCTCTGGTTCTGTCTGACTTCATGTAAAAATTAATTTGTAAATGGGCCCTATTTAACTGGCTTTAAGGAAAGTAAGTGCTTACAAATCAAATATTTTTAACTACAACAGAAACTAACCCAAATTTTTAAAGGAGCACATGACCTAGGACGAATTTTTAATGAATAAAAACAAGTTTAAGATTGTAGGTTTAATTAATAATGTCTTTAGAGTCATCAATGTCAAGTATAATAGGTTTACTGAAAGTCAAATAAGTTCATACTATTTCTGTGGCAAATTAAAAAAAATAACTTGATATGTTGAAAAATTAAATGTAAATAAGTGTTCTGGGGTGAACTCTTTGGAAATCATTATGTTTGGGGAATGTCTTCTTAAAAATAATCTTGTTACCAAACCAAACTTAGGTCCGCTCCCCCACATGCAATAAAGCCAATCTACAGACACTGGGTTGTGGTGAAGGAAAGTGCAACGTTTATCTCAGGGCACCAAGCAAGGAGGCCAGGAAGCTAGGGATTAAAAGACCTGAACTCTCCAATGGCATTCAGGGAAATGTTTTAAAGACAGGGAATGGGAGGGGGGCTGTGAGGTTCATGATCATCCTGTGGACATTCTCCTGATTGGTTGGTAATGAGGTAATCTGGAGTCAACATCATCAGCCTTTTGCTTCCAACCAGTCTGGGGTCAGTCTGGCTGTGGGCATCATACAGTTACCTAAAAAACAGCTCAAAGGGCACCACTCAGAATATTATCTATACCCCTCAAGGATGAACTAAAGGTCTTTGACTTTGTTTAATGACTGAACTATTATTATTTTGTCTGCTTGACTGTTTTCCTTTATCTCTGCCTTTTCTCACCTCTCTGATGAAATGTATTCTTTGGAACTCAGGGAAGGCCTAGGAGGCTAAAGTTTTTCTACAGATAAGAGACAGGTAGCGGACATTGGGGGGGATGTGTTCTGGGCAGGCCCAATAGGGTCCTGCTCAGTTATAGTCTCTCCAGATTTTTAGTACTTGGAACTTCAGAGTTTTACTAAATTAAATTAAATAATAAGAATTCATTGAGTGTCTAGAAAATTCTTAAATAAGATAAAATACTGAAACATTGATTTCTAGACAAGTCTAAATTTACCTACATTTGTCCTCTTATGAGAAAAAAAACTAGAGATGTTTGGGTTTATTAGACACATGTCTTGTACCACATAGAAGAAAGAAATTATGCTATGAGACAATGTATGTTTTCAGAGGTTATCAAATATGTTCATAAAGTTGCCAATCAGAAAATGCTGGTATGACAAATAGTTCACAATGACATACTTCTTGGTTTTCACTAGAGATTAAAGTTTTTAAGTTTAAAAAGTTTCATATATAGGGCTTCCCTGGTGGTGCAGTGGTTGAGAGTCCACCTGCCAATGCAGCGGACGCGGGTTCGTGCCCCGGTCCAGGAAGATCCCACATGCCGCGGAGCGGCTAGGCCAGTGAGCCATGGTCGCTGAGCCTGCGCGTTCGGAGCCTGTGCTCCGCAACGGGAGAAGCCGCAACAGTGAGAGGCCCGCGTACCGCAAAAAAAAAAAAAACAAAAAAAAAAAACTGTCATATATAAGTAATTATAGCTACTAAAATAATAAGGGAAGCACTTTAGTATGTAAAAAATAGTAGGATATATGTCACTGCTATGAAAATTTCCCAAGTTGGAGATATTTCTGTGGCTGGACTGGTCCTTGGGGTTCTTACTATGATTACAAGACACATCTCAGCAACAACCGTCAGGCAACTTTGAAAAAACAAGGTTAATTATTAGCAGATCCTGGAAGGTAACACAGCACACCCATGACTTCACAGCAAGTTTGAGGGAAGAAAGACTATATTATCATCTCTCCTATACACTTCAAAGAAAATGATACAGAGCTGGCCATAGTAATTGGAAAAATGAAGAAGAATTTCATTTGAACCAATGTAGATAGTGATTTAGATAGTGAACAAAGGTGTAAAACTGTGACCTTGGATAAGGAGAGAATCCTAGAAAAGATTTGAAACAACTGTCTGGAAAAACTACTGGTGGCCAGTGTGAAGGAGCCTCAGGTCTTCTTAGTCTTCAGCATTTGTGTGTCTGACTGATTTCCCAAACCTGGAGACCACTCTTCCATGGGAGCTCCCAGCCCACAGGCAGCCCACAAGCAGCACATCTTCATGCAATGCCTTCTCAGTATTACTGAAACTGCCATTAATGGGAAGAGGGATTCTCTGAAACAGAAGGTCTGGCTGGAGGCCTTAAATGCTGAATCCCAGCCACTATCCCTTTTGTGACTTGGCCAATGATGATAATGTGGAGAAGCTAAAGGAGACTTTAACTCTCTATAGGTCTTACTTTGGGCTAGTTGACACATCCTTGGAAATCATGGCCAAGGATTTGTATGTGTTGGCATAGAAATTCAAGGCAAACATTATGTCTCCCTGTTTTCTGTTGAAAAGGATAATGAGTCCTTAGGGGAAAAACTGTTAAAATACATTGAGAAACATTGCTCAGTCACCAGGGGAGCCCTTGCTATTGGCCTTTACTTTATAAAGACCTTCTATTTGCAAAATCACTTCCTTGATACTGTAGTGAGCAATACTAAAGCTTTTCCTAAAGAAGAAAAACTTTTCACCACCAGCTGACCTGATGGTGGAGTTATTCTAAGCAAGCCTGGTCCCCCTGCCCCAAGCGAGGACCCCCAGATACTTCCATGCTCCCACTCCTGGACAACCTCCACCTCAGTGACTTTCATTTGACAAAATATGGGATCAGTCTTAAAGACTCACTTAAAATATCCCTAAGGGGAAAAAAAAGGAATGGGATCTGGAATTCTATGCTGAGAAGTGAGACCATCTCTGGTGTCCAGGGCAACTCTGTGTCCAGGGCTGATCTCACTGCAGTTATCATAGTAGCAAGTTGCTATGCTCAATGGCTGGTGTGCAGTAGGTGCTCAATAAGTGTTTGATGTCTGCACATATCCACAGTCAATAGAGGTCATTGCTGATGGTCCCTCATTATGTGTCCATCTGATGTTTCTTCTGGTCTCCTTTTGAATTTATGTTATTCTACAAGACTCTGCCACATAGACGTGAGCAGGACATAAGGTCAGAGAAAGTGTAAGAGGAAACAAAGCCAAGGGAAAACTTGAACTAGGGTACTGTGAGAGGAGAGTGTCCTTGGCAGGAATGTAGCCTGGGAGTTTTCCGTTTAGAACCCTGGAAGTTATTCAGCTGCCATCACCCATGGCTGCAGGTGGCCGAGGCAGGGAGAAGGTTGGTGTTGGAGAGAGTCGGGATGACTTGCAGATTCCTAACAGGAACTCTCCAGTTTGAATGTGTTCACGAACTTGAAAGCTCTCCAAACCATAAAATTTTTGGATTTTTATGGAGGCTTCATCATGTAGGCATAATCAATTATTAATCCCATTTCCAAACCCTCTCCCCTTTCTGGAGGAAAGGGATGGGTTTGAAAAATTCCAATCTTCTAATCATGGTTTTGTCTTTCTGATGACTATCCCCCATCCAGGAGACATCCAGGAGCCCACCCAGAATTGCCTAAATAGAGGAAAAGACAGTGTTATCATCCAGAAAATTCTAATTTAGGAGTTCTGTGCCAGGGATGGGGTCAAAGACAAATACTAGAACAAGAGTTGCTCCTAGTGTTATCACTTAGCAAATTACAAGGATTTCAGGAGCTGTGGGCCAGGAACTGGGGACAGAGGACAACATTTTTTTAAATTATCTCACAACCCTGGAACCCATCTGAACACCAGCTCCAACACTGATTCTGTGTGGCCCCTCAGAGCCTGGTGTTCTCTCCAGGAAGGGCGTAATCACAATACAGTCTCCAAAGGACCTTAATACAACTCAATAAAAAAGCACACGTAAGTTACTTCATTAATGTACAGTGCACTATATGATATAAGGTCTTCATATGAATCCCTCAAATTTTCTTCTCTTTCCCTCCTGCCCACAATCAGTGGAAAACCAGTAATTACAGAATACAGGAAGCCCCAGGGGTCAGCAGACAGCTGTTCCCAATCACTCCATCCAGACAGATGTGCCACAGGCAGCAAATGACAGGGAGAAGTTATTAATCAACTTCTGGAAAAGTATAGGCCCACACAATATGACAGGGACATCACAGAAATACAAAGAATAAGAGATTACTATGAACAGTTTTATACCAATAAAATGAACAACCTAGAATAAATGGATACTATCCTAGAAATGTACCAGCTCCCAAAAATGCATAAGGAAGAAACAGAAAATATGAAAAGATGGATTACTAGTAATCAATTAAATCAGTAATCAAAAAACTCCAAACAAACAAAAGTCCACAACCATCCAGCTTCATGCATGAACTCTACCAAACATTTAAAGAAGAGTTAATGCCTATCCTTTTCAAACTACTCCAAAAAAACTGAACAGGAAGGAATGCTTTTGAACAGGAAGGAATGCTTTTGAACAGGAAGGAATGCTTTTGAACAGGAATGCTTTTGAACAGGAAGGAATGCTTTTGAACTACAAGGCCAGCATCACCTTGATACCAAAATCAGACAAATACAGCACAGAAAAAGAAAATTACAAGCCAATATAACTAATGAACATAGATGCAAAAATACTCAACAAAATACTACGAAACTGAATTCTACAATACATTAAAAGAATCGCACACAATGATCAATTGGGACTTATTCCAGAAATGCAAGGATGGTTCAATATCTGCAAATCAATCAAGTGAAAAACATTATCAAATTGAAGAGTAAAAATTACATGATCTCAATAAATGCAGAATAAGCTTTTGACAAAATTCAACATCCATTTATGATAAAAATTCTCAACAAAGAGAATACAGAGGGAACAAATGTCAATATAATAAAGGCTTCATATGACAAACCTATAGCCAACATCATACTCAATGGGGAAAAGCTGAAGGCATTTCCTCTAAGATCAGAAAATAGACAAAGATACCCACAATCGTCACTTTTATTCAACATAGTATTGGAAGTCCTAGCCACAGCGTTGCAACAAAAAGAAATAAAAGGAATCCAAATTGGAAAGGAAGAAGTAAAACTGTCAGTGTTTTCAGATGACATGATACTGCATGTAGAAAAGCCTAAAGACACCATCAAAAATCTATTAGAACTAATAAATGAATTCAGTAAATTTGCAGGGTACAAAATTAATATACATGAATCTGTTCTATTCTATACACTAACAAAAAATTACCCAAAGGAGAAATTAAGGAAACAATCCCATTTACAACTGCATCAAAAAGAATAAAATACCTAGAAATAAATAAAACCAAGGAGGTAAAAGAACCTATACTTGGGAAACTTTAAGACATTGATGAAAGAAATTGAAGATGACACAAGCAAATGGAAAGTTATAACATGCTCATGGATTGGCAGAATAAATATTGTTAGAATAACCATACTCCTCAGGGCAGTCTACAGATTCAAAGCAATCCCTATCAAAATACCAATGTCATTTTTCACAGAACTAGAACAAATAATTCTAAATTTATATGAAACACAAAGACCCAAAATAGACAAAATATACTTGAGAAAGAAGAACAAAGCTGGAAATGTCACACTCTTTGATTTCAAACTATACTATAAGCTAAGGTTATCAAAAGAGTATTATATTTGCACAACAGATACATAGATCAATGGAAAAAAGTAGAGAGCCCAGAAATGAACCCGTGCATATATCATCAATTAATCTATGACAAAGGAGGCAAGAATATACAATGGGGAAAAGACAGTCTTTTCAATAGATGATGTTTGGAAATCTGGACAACTATATGCAAAAGAATCAAACGAGATTACTTTCTCACATTATATACAGAAATAAACTCAAAATGGATTGAAGACTTAAATGTATGACCTGAAACCATAAAACTCCTAAAGAAAATACAGAGAGTAGCTCTTTGACATGGGTCTTAGCAATTTTGAGGGGATATGTCTTATCACACAAGGGAAACAAAAGAAAAATAAAGAAGTGGAACTACATCAAACTAAAAACCTTTTGCACAGTAAAGGAAACTAACAATAAAATAAAAAAGCAGCCTACTGAATGGGAGAAGATATTTGCAAACCAGATATCTGGTATAAGCTTAAATCCAAAATATACACTTCAACATCAAAAAAAAAGCAGCCAATCCAATTAAAAATGGGCAGAGGACCTAAATAGACATTTTCCAAAGAAGATATACAAATGGCCAACAGACACATCAAAAGATGCTCCGTATCAGTAATCATCAGGGAAATGCCAATCAAAACCACAGTGAGATATCACCTCACACCTGTCAGAATGGCTGTTATCAAAAGACAGCAAAGATGTGGAGAAAAGGGAAATCTTGTACACTGTGGGGTGAAATGTACTTTGGTGCAGCCACTATGAAAAACAGTATGGAAGTTCCTCAAAATATTAAAAAAAGAACTACCAGCAATTTTACTTCTGTGAATTTTTCCAAAGAAAATGAAAACACTAATTTGAAAGGTATATGCACCCCTATATTCATTGCAGCACTATTTACAAAAGCCAAAATATGGAAGCAACCTACGTCTCCCCTGATAGATGAACAGATAAAGAAAATGTGGTATATATCTTTACAATGGAATATTAGCCATAAAAAAGAATGAAAGCTTGCCATTTATGACAACATGGATGGACCTAGAGGATATTATGGTAAGAGAAATGTCAGACTGAGAAAAAGAAATACCATATGATTTCACTTATATGTGGAATTTATCAATAAGAAAAATGAACAAACATAAAAAAAACAAAAAGAGACTCCTAGATGTATAGAACAGACTCGTGGTTGCCAGAGGGAGGGATTTGGGGGATGAGTGATATACGTGAGGGAGATTAAGAGATACAAACTTTGACTTATAAAATAAATAAGGCACAGGGATGTAATGTAAAGCATAGAGATTATAGTCAATAATGTTGTAATAACTTTGTATGGTGACAGAAGGTACCTAGACTTATCATAGTGAACATTTTGTAGTGTATAAAAGGACTGAATCAGGGCTTCCCTGGTGGCGCAGTGGTTGAGAGTCTGCCTGCCGATGCAGGGACATGGGTTCGTGCCCCGGTCTGGGAAGATCCCACATGCCGCGGAGCGGCTGGGCCCGTGAGCCATGGCTGCTGAGCCTGAGCGTCCGCAGCCTGTGCTCCGCAACGAGAGAGGCCACAACAGTGAGAGGCCTGCGTACCGCAAAAAATAATAAAATAAAAAAATCAAGTGTCATTAGGAAAAAATGGAAATTAAAACAAAAGAGGGACACCCATCCATGCCTATCAAAGATAAGAAAGCAGAGGAGTGCCAAGTGTGGGGGGAGATGGAGGGAAGCAAGAACTTCATTCTGCTGACCCCTGGGTGGGTGCTGCAGCCTTTCTGGAGAGACATCAGGCAAAGTCATCAGTGCCAGAATTTCTCAAACAGGCACAGGCGGAAACATGACCCAAATGTGCATTGCAGCTGAGCCAGTAGCAGAGACTGGGAAGCAACCCAGAGGTTGGGTAAGGGATGTGATGTGAGTAGGATGCAGGAAGAACCCACTGAGGGTTATCATGTAGTGTCCATATGGCAAAGTGGACATAAAGCTGTGAGGAAAAAGTAAGAAAGAAACTGTTCCAGAGAATAGTATTAGTTGTGTAAATTTAGCACCTCAATACATAAGGCAAATGTTAACAACCGTAAAAGGGGAAATCAACAGTAAAACAATAATAATACGGGACTTTAACCCCCACTTACACCAATGGACAGATCATTCAAACAGTAAATAAATACTGAAACACAAGCTTTAACTAACACAATAAAACAGATAGATTTAGTTGATATTTATAGGACATTCCACCCAAAAGTGGCAGAATACACTTTCCTCTCAAGTGCACACGGAACATTCTCCAGGATAGATCACATCTTGGGTCACAAATCAAGCCTTGGTAAATTTAAGAAAATTGAAATCATATCAAGCATCTTTTCTGACCACAACACTATGAGATTAGAAATCAATTACAGGAAAAAAAACTGTAAAAAGCACAAATAAATAGAGGCTAAACAGTGCACTACTAAATAACCAAGAGATCGAAGAGGAAATTTAAAAAATACATAGAAACAATTGACAATGAAAACACAAGGATGCAAAACCTATGGGATGCAGCAAAAGCAGTTCTAAGAAGGAAGTTTAAAGCATTTCAATCCCATCTCAAGAAAAAAGAAAAATCTCAAATAAACAACCTAGCCTTATACCTAAAGCAACTAGAGAAAGAAGAACAAAGAAAACCCAAAGTCAGTAGAAGGAAAGAAATCATAAAGATCAGAACAGAAATAAATGAAATAGAAATGAAGAAGACAATAGCAAAGATCAATAAAACTAAAAGCTGGTTCTTTGAGAAGACAAAGAAAATTGATAAACCATTAGCCAGGCTCATCAAGAAAAAAAGGGAGAAGACTCAAATCAACAGAATTAGAAATGAAAAAGGAGAAGTAACAACTGACATGGCAGAAATACAAAGGATCATAAGAGATTACTATAAGCAGCTATATGCCAATAAAATGGACAACTTGGAAGAAATGGACAAATTCTTAGAAAAGCACAACCTTCTGAGACTGAAGCAGGAAGAAATAGAAAATATGAACAGACCTATCACAAGTAATAAAATTGAAACTGTGATTAAAAATCTTCCAACAAACAAAAATCCAGGACCAGATGGCTTCACAGGCAAATTCTATCAAATATTTAGAGAAAAGCTAAACCCATCCTTCTCAAAATCTTCCAAAAAACTGCAGAGGGAGGAACACTCCTAGATTCAATCTACGAGGCCACCATCACCCTGATACCAAAACCACACAAAGATATCACAAAAAAGAAAACTACAGGTCAATATCACTGATGAACATAGATGCAAAAATCCTCAACAACATACTAGCAAACATAATCTAACAACACATTAAAAGGATCATACAACATGATGAAGTGGAATTTATCCCAGGGATGCAAGGATTCTTCAATATCCTCAAATCAATCACTGTGATACACCACATCAACAAACTGAAGGATAAAAAACATATGATAATCTCAATAAATGCAGAAAAAGCTTTTGACAAAATTCAACACCCATTTATGATTAAAACTCTCCAGAAAGTGGGCATAGAGGGAAACTACCTCAACATAATAAAAGCCATATATGACAAACCCACATCCAACATTGTTCTCAATGGTGAAAAACTGAAACCATTTCCTCTAAGATCAGGAACAAGACAAGGTTAACCCACTCTCACCATGATTATTCAACATAGTTTTGGAAGTTTTAGACATAGCAATCAGAGAAGAAATAGAAATAAAAGGAATCCAAATCAGAAAAGAAGACATAAAACTGTCACTGTTTGCAGATGACATGATACTATACATAGAAAATCCAAAAGATGCCACCAGAAAACTACTAGAACTAACTAATGAATTTGGTAAGGTTGCAGGCTACAAAATTAATGCACAGAAATCTCTTGCATTCCTATACACTAACAATAAAAAATCAGAAAGAGAAATTAAGGAAACAATCCCATTTACTATCGCAACAAAAAGAATAAAATAGCTAGGAATAAACCTACCTAAGGAGGCAAAAGACCTGTACTCAGAAAGCTATAAAACACTGAGGAAAGAAATCAAAGATGACACAAACTGATGGAGAGATATACCATGTTCTTGGATTGGAAGAATCAATATTGTCAAATTGTCTACTACCCAAGGCAATCTACAAATTCAATTCAGTCCCTATCAAACTACCAATGTCATTCTTCACAGAATTAGAACAAAAAATTTTACAATGTGTATAGAAACATAAAAGACCCTGAATAGAAAAAGCAATCTTGAGAAAGAAAAATGGAGCTGGAGGAATTAGGCTCCCTGACTTCAGACTATACTACAAAGCTACAGTAATCAAGACAATATGGTACTGACACAAAAACAGAAATATAGGTCAATGGAACAGGATAGAAAGCCCAGAGATAAACCCATGCACATATGGTCACCTAGTTTATGACAAAGGAGGCAAAAACATACAATGAAGAAAAGACAGCCCCTTCAATAAGTGGTGCTGGGAAAACTGGTTAGCTACATGTAAAAGAATGAAATTAGAACACTCCCTAACACCATACAGAAAAATAAACTCAAAATGGGTAAAAGACCTAAATGTAAGACCTGACTCTATAAAACTCTTAGGGGAAAAACACTCTTTGACATAAACCACAGCAAGATCTTTTTGGACCCACCTCCTAGAGTAATAAAAATAAAAACAAAAATAAACAAATGGGATGTAATTAAACTTAAATGCTTTTGCACAGCAAAGGAAAGCATAAACAAGATGAAAAGACAACCCTCAGAATGGGAGAAAATATTTTCAAACAAAGCAATGGACAAAGGATTAATCTCCAAAATATACAAACAGCTCATGTAGCTCAATGTCAAAAAAAACAAACAGCCCAATTAAAAAATAGGTGGAAGACCTAAATAGACATTTCACCAAAGAAGACATACAGATGGCCAAGAGGCATGTGAAAAGATGCTCAACATCACTAATTATTAGAGAAATGCAAATCAAAACTACACTGAGGTATCACTTCACACAGGTCAGAATGGCCATCATCAAACAATGTACAAACAATAAATGCTGGAGAGGGTGTGGAGAAAAGGCAACCTTCTTGCACTGTTGGTGGGAAGGTAAATTGATACAGCCACTATGGAGAACAGTATGGAGGTTCCTTCAAAAACTAAAAATAGAACTACCATATGACCCAGCAATCCCACTACTGGGCATATACCCTGAGAAAACCATAATTCAAAAGGACACATGCACCCCTATGTTCATTGCAGCACTATTTACAATAGCCAGGACATGGAAACAACCTAAATGCCCAACAACAGATGAATGGATAAAGAAGGTGTGGTACATATATACAATGGAATATTACTCCACATAAAAAGGAATGAAACTGAATCATTTGTAGAGATGTGGATGGACCCAGAGTCTGTCATACAGAGTGAAGTAAGCCAGAAAGAGAAAAACAAATATATTAATGCATATATGTGGAATCTAGAAAAATGGTACAGATGAACCTATTTGTAGGGCAGGAATAGAGATGTAGACATAGAGAACAGACATGTGGACACAGTGGGGGAAGGGGAGGGTGGGATGAATTGGGAGATTAGAATTGACATATATACACTACCATGGGTCAAATAGATAGCTAGCGGGAACATGCTATAAAGCACAGGAAACCCAGCTCGGTGCTCTGTGATGACGTAGATAGGTGGGATGTGGGGGCAGGGGGGACCCAAGAAGGAGGGGATATAGGTATACATATAGTTGATTAATTTCTTTGTATCACAGAAACTAACACAACATTGTAAAGCAATTATACTCCAATAATAAATAAATAGATTTGTTGCAGGCAGAAGAGTGGGTCCTGGTAGATGTCTACATCTAGTCCCCAGAACCTTGGAATATGTTTCCCCACATGTCAAAAGGGACTTTGCCAGATGTGATTGAGTTAGAGATTCTCCATTGTCTGGTTGGGCTCAGTGTAATCACAACTGTCCTTAAGGTGTGAAAGAGGCAGGCAGAAGAGTTAAAGGAGTTGTAATGACAGGAAGAGAGGTTGGAGTGATATACAATTGCTGGCTGGGGGCCCAAACCAAGGAATGAGGACACCCTCTAGAGGGTGGAAGAGGTAAGGAAACAGACTCTTCCCCAAAACCTCCAGCCCTGCTTACATCTTGATTTTAGCGCCGTAAGACCCGTTTCAAAGTTCTGACCTCCAGAACTATAAGATAATAAATTTGTGTCATTTTAAGCCACAAAAAATAAAATAAAAACACAACGCAGGGCCAATTCAGCCCTCTGCACTGGAGGGCCCAAAAAAGTTAATTGATTTCATTACCAGAGTTGCCACAGACATTGCTCAAAACACACCATCACCTCCCTTGAACTAACATATATCTTTAAGTCACAAGGTCTGGACACACACACACACACACACACACACACACACACAAAAGAAGCTGTATGAAGAGAAAAACAAAAACCAGATAGAACTAGCTAAAACCAAGATGGTGACAAATCTGACCTCTAACAGACCCTGAGTTTTATTCTACCCTGATTTTAGTGCATTAGGTACTAAACGACACACCTACCAGCGGCCGTGATGGGAAGTCAGGGATCAAAAAGGACAGAAAAGGGATGACATCCCATTTCCAGGAAAGCTCTGCCTCTCTTCCAGAAAACTAATGCATAGACCTCCCCATCATTAGTCTCACTCCTCCCACCCATTGTCCTTACTCATTAAAAGCAAATCCCTCCCACCATTAAAGGTGATAGTTGTAAACTAAGTTGATAGTTGTAAACAAGTTCCCGCTTCTCTATTCTCTGGCCGTTGAATAAAGCTTGAGCTGCTTCAATCTCAGCTTCAGTTTCATTTTGGCTATGCGTACTGAAACAGAAAAATTACGTTCCCCGCTGAGACAGGGGGCCTTGGCCAGTCCATGGTCTGAGTGGGGGGTCCATATGTCCTAATTTGGTAACAGTTTTAAACGAAAGAAAAAAAATAAGCTTAAAAGTTAAGGAGGGAGAGGATTATCTGGGGCTGTGAAGCCCAGTGGTGACTGCATCCAAACCCTTGCTATGAGCCGGGAGGATTTCTCTGTGAAGTGGCCAGTGGGATTGTCAACTGTCATGAAACTGAACATGAAACCAAGAGCCTGGGCACCTGGGCTTTCCTTCAGCATTCTCAGAGGAGACGTTCCTGCTGACCACCCCTCTGTTACCCCAGCCCCCTTCCAAGGCAAGGGTGGGTTTGGGTCATAAACTGCTTCTCTGTTCTCACATCTCCCACATCCTCAGCTCTTCCTCTCCCAGATTCCTCCTTTATCTCTTACTCACAGCTTCCCCGCCCCACCCACCCCCCCCCCCCCCCCGGAAACTCCTCAGGGTTAACACGGGATCTTCTGAAATGTTAGTCCTACACACATGGGGCTAGTGGGTGTTGAGGGAGGAGGCCCTGTGGAGGGAACCAAAGGGTCAGGAATGTGACCAGGAGTCAGGAACCTCAGCTCTGGTCCCCGCCCAGGCACTAAGTTGCATGTGGCCTTTGCACCATTGGGGGATCAGTGTCCTTTTTGGAGCAATGAGAACTCCCTGAAAAAGTCTGTGATCTGACTACCTGGGAGGTTGGGCATGTGGAGAGCATGGGGTCCATGGGACCAAGGGGAAGAGGAAGGGAAGGAGGATCACACAGGAGACCAGCTATGGCTGGCTTGGTTCCTGTGGCCCAGGACCCAGAAGAAGAGGTTTCGGGCAGGGTCAGTTCTCCTTCCCCCATAATCACCAACTGACCTGGGTCCCCCAAGTGCTGGGAGTCATCAGGACAGGAGGAGACAAGGGCTGTGAGAGGCGTGGATTACCTCTTAAGGACTGATATGAAGAAGACCTTATATCATATAGTGCACTATACATTAATGAAATAACTTATACGTGCTTTCTTATCAAATTATATCAAGACATTTTCGAGACTCTATTGTGATTACTCCCTTCCCAGAGAGAACACCAGGCTCTGAGGGGCCACACAGAGTCTCAGTATTGGAGCTAGTTTTCAGATGGGTCCCAGGGTTGTGAGATAATAAAAAATATATATTGTTCTCTGCACCCAGTTCCTGGCACAGAACTTCTGAAATCCTTGTAATTTCCTAAGTGATAAGAACACTAGGACCAACTCTTGTTCTAATATATTCTTTGACCCCTTCCTGGACACAAACTCCTAAATACTTTGAGGCAATCTGGGTGGGCTCCTGGATGGCTCCTGGGTGGGGGCTGGTCACCGGGAAGACCAAGCCACTATTAGAAGCTTGGAATTTTCAGCACCACCCCCCATCCTCTAGACAGGGGAGAGGGGCTGCAAACAGAGTTAATAATTGATTATGCCTACATGATAATGCCTCCATAAAAATCCCAAAATTATACGGTTCAGAGCACTCTCGGTTTGGTGAACATATTGAAACTGGAGAGCTCCTGTTAGGAATCTGCAAGTCATCCTGAATCTCTCCAACACAGGCTTCCTCCCTGCCTTGATCACCAGAAGCCATGGGTGATGGCAGATGAATAACTTCCAGGGTCCTAATATATAAGATTCCCAGGCTACTTTCCTGCCAAGGACACTCTCCTCTCACAGTACCCTAGTTACAAGTTTTCCCTGGGCTCTGTTTCACCCTTCACTTCTTCTGACCTTATGTCCTGCTCACGTTTATGTTGCAGAGGCTTGTAGGATAACATAAATTCAAAAGGAGACCAGAAGAACCATCAGATGGGCTCATAATGAGGGACTATCAGTAATGACCTCTATTGTTTTTCAGTTAAGTGTATGATGCTCACAAGTATGTAGACCCCAGACTGGTTGGAACCAAAAGGTTGATGATGTTGACTCCAAATTACCTCACCACCCACCAATCAGTAGAATGTCCATGAGCTGATCATGTACCTCAGACGCCCTTCCCTCACCCTGGCTTTAAAAACCACTCCCTGGGGGGCTTCCCTGGTGGTGCAGTGGTTGAGAGTCTGCCTGCCGATGCAGGGGACACGGGTTCGTGCCCCGGTCCGGGAAGATCCCACATGCCACAGAGCGGCTGGGCCCGTGAGCCATGGCCGCTGAGCCTGAGCGTCCGGAGCCTGTGCTCCGCAACAGGAGAGGCCACAACAATGAGAGGCCTGCATACCACCAAAAAAAAAAAAAAAAAAAAAAAAACCCACAACTATTCCCTGAATGCCATCAGGGTGTTTGGGTCTTTTGACCACTACCTACCTGGGACATTTGCTTGGCGCCCTGCAATAAATGCTGCACTTTTCTTCACCACAACCCAGAGTCAGTAGATTGACTTTACTGCGCATGGGTGAGGGACCCAAGTTTGATTTGGTGACAAGACTATTTTTAAGTAGACATTCCTAGAACATAATTATTCCCAAAGAGTTCACCCCAATACTCTTACCTCGTTTACATTTAATTTTTCATCATATCAAGTTATTTTTCTTGCTGACAAATTTGCAACAGAAATAATATGAACTTATTTGATTTCAGTAAACTTAGGTACAATTAAAGTATTATACTTAACATTGATGACTATAAAAACATGTCTATCTAAATTAAACCTACAATCTTAAACTTGTTTTTATTCATTAAAAATTAGTCCTAGATCACATGATCTTTTAAAAATTTGGGTTAGTTTCCGTTGTACTTAGAAATGTTTTATTTGTAAGCACTTACTTTCCTTTAAGCCAACTAAATAGAACCCATTTACAAATTAATTTTTACATGAGGTCAGACAGAACCAGAGATTTTGTAGCTTCATTTAAAAACTTGTTTAATGGGGACAGTGTTTCAGTATAGGAAGGTGAAAAAGGGGAAGGGGGAAGGGATAAATTAGGAGTTTGGGATTAAAATATACACACCACTATGTAGAAAATAGATAACCAACTAGGGCCTATTGTATAGCACAGGGAACTCTACTCAATATCTTGTAATAGCCTATAATGGAAGAGAATATAAAAAGGAATATATATGTATAACTGAATCACTTTGCTGTACACCTGAAACTAACACAACATTGTAAATCAACTATATTCCAAAAACATTTTTAAACTAAAAAAGAAAAAAACTTAGTCATGAACCATATATTTTAATATAAAACGTATTAGTTTATAAATAACAGTTGGAATAAGTTAAGTTTACTCACTCAAGTTTAAAAGGATTCTTTTTTCTTAAAGTTCTACTAATTTAGCTAAGGCCATAGTCTCAGGCAATGTGGGCTGTGTTTGCATTTCAAGGACATGACATAAGAGTTATAACTCAGCAATACTTTTATTTTTTTAGGGTCAGGATTTTGAAAAGATACTTTATCAAGCCAGCTTTCTCTAAACATATATGCCAAAAAAAAAAAAACAGTTTTGGAATATCAAAAGAGTGTCAAGTTGGCTGTTTTCCTCCAGTGTCTGAAGAATACTTTGGTCACGCAGTGTTAGAAAAAAAATCTTTTTTCTTTTCATGGAAGAACAGATGAAAAATTCCCAATGTGTAAGGTACACCCAATAGGACTACAAGATGGAACAGAGCTCTAATTATCCATTATTCTTATTTATGGTCAATATTACCAGAAACAGACCAGGACCAGATGAACCAATACTCAGCAGTCCCTCAGGGTCACAGTTCCCTAGCAAGAGAGTGGAGGATTGTCTACCTACCACTGCAGATGGGGGTACCAACAAGACTTGGTCCAACAAGGAGTTTTCCAGTTACCAATCAGGCAGCATCAGATGGTGAGGGACTCCTTGACCCAGAAGGAAAAGTCCAATTAAAGTGGCAGTAGGCTCATAACCAGATGACCAAATCTTATGCCTCTTTCCCCTAAAAGGAAACCTCCAATCAAGGCAACCAGTAAGTCAGAATACCCTGGTGTCATCACATGTGAGGTTCCACCAGTTACCAGAGACGTATCACAGACCAGACCAGGACCAAAGCCTTGTTTCTTTCACCCTGGAACTGAAAGCACTGTGGGCCAGTGATGCCTGGTCAGTGGCAGTGCTTGGGGCTGTCCCTGAGCCAAAGGTGCCCAGGCAGCTGCTGGACATGTTCTGAGAGCTTTTACTGTAACAGGGTGATAGAGTGAGTCTGTTTTCCAAGGTTGGCAGAGATTGCAATGTCAATAACAAGCTAGGAAAATCTTACCCAGCTAAGAGATTGTGAACCTGGCTTTGCCACCCTTGATTCCTCCCCTGGGTCAGGAAGCAATGGCTGACAGGTGAGGAGAAGGGAAGGCAGGGATCACTTTTTAGTGAGCCCTTTGCAAGGCAGTGTGCTTTCACTTCAAATCAACCATGAGAGCTGGACTTAGTCTTCCTGAGTAAGAGGACCTCATCCAAAAAAACATGTGGATTTCTTCACCATTTGTAAACACTGAAGAGGAAGTAGGAGGCCTGTGGGTCTGGGCTGTACCTGTCCCTGAGATTCCAATGGGGATGTCAACGTGAGCCACTCCAACCCCTACCATGGTCCCTCCTGTGTGAGGGATATTCACCACACCAGGGGCCTCTGCAGGACTGTAATTGTCTCACCTGAGTGTGTCTTTCCTACACTTTATAGTTCTCCTCAGCCAGCCCCAAGCTTATAATGGGGTCAGTGGGAGGAAGAAAGAGGGAGAAGCTAATTCTTTTCCTGTCCCTGCTGCAGCTGTCTCAGTTGGAGGAGGGACGGAGCCAGAGGAGGGGAGATTTCAATTCTATGAGTCTGGAGACTGTTTATGAGACCAATTGGACTTTTGCTTACCTGAGTGGGACCAGGAGACAGGATATTTCCTGAGACATTCCTCCCCTCCTCCAACCAGGAAATGTGTGCTTTACCTCTGTGCATTTTAGAGACCTTATTGATGTCCAGGAATACCTGCCTTGTCCTGAACATGTGATGCCCTAAGGAGACCAAGATATGAGAGGCCTAGTCTTGTTAGTCACCACAGGTCAGTGCGCAACTGCACCAGAAAAGCTTAGCGAACATTTGCAGGGTAACAGAAGGACCACATCCATTTTCCACTTCAGCAACTGCTTTTATAGTTAAGCCAATTGTAGGGGGTTTTCAGGAGGAACTCAGCCTGAACACACAACAGCCTGAGGGCTTTAGGCAAGGCATTTAATGTCTGTCTTCCTTCCCTTTTCTCCTGTTCCCTGTTTTGCTTACCTGGATCCCCAGACTTAGTCTGGTCTCAGATGGAGGCCTGTCACTCAGCCTCTTGGTCAACAGTCTAGCCTACCCAGTGTCTGGTGGTGAAGGTCTGACCATGCACACATCACATAGGTTGAGGGTCTGCCAGGAGATGGAGGAACATGAGAGGAGGCGGTACAACCAAAAAATACTGAATTTCGCTGTCTTACTAGACCTTGTGAATTCCTTTGAACCCAATTCCAACCTGTTTCAGGCATCTGATAGACAGATTATCCTGAAAGCAGAACTCAAACCTAGAAAAGTTTTTCAAAGTGTGGCCCTAAAGTGCAATCATCCACTTTTTTATGTCTCTTGTAGACTCTGCCCAGATTCTACTTTGGGTTCTTACCTTGTGTGGGGAGAAGACCCCTTTGCAGAGGTTCACAGATCTCCAATGGGGCCAGTTAGGAGGCAGCTGCTGTGCTAGTATCCACTGAATAATTCCACTTGGTAGGTGCCCAGTAGTCACCATGACAGGTCTGTGTCACCTGTGGTCCTGAAGAAGGTTTATGTGATCACAGGGCACTTAGGAGAAGAAGGTCAGACTATGGACTGTGAGGTGTGCATTCAGGGCATCAGGTCCCAGCCTGCATGCCGTTCAGACCAGAGAAGGAGCAGGTGTGCACTTGGTTCTCTTATTTCACTATTTCTTATCTTACTACTAAGGGTTTTCAGTGGCTGTCTGTGTGTGTCCATCTGTATCCACAGCTGGTTGTCAAGTTCATTGGTGAGCCTTCATCTTTGTCTTGCATTCCTTTGTACATGGAATGCCAGTGTCTCTTGTCCCTGCCTCCTCCCTTAATGATTTCTCAGTCTTTCTTCCTCCATAGCATTGATTGTCTCTATATGTCAGACAGAGTATTTCTCTCATGTCCTCAAACTATGGAAGAAGGGAAAGATTCATGACTGACTGCAGATAAGAGAATATACGCAGCATCAATATGGAGAGAACTGAGATGTTTTTCTTTTTAAAACCTTTACTTCTCTAATATCATGATTACCTACACACTGAAAAACCATCCCCCAAAATAGAGCATCTTTGGGCTTCCCTGGTGGCGCAGTGGTTGGGATTCCGCCTGCCGACGCAGGGGACGCGGGTTCGTGCCCCGGTCTGGGAGGATCCCATGTGCCGCGGAGCGGCTGGGCCCGTGAGCCATGGCCGCTGAGCCTGTGCGTCTGGATGACTGTGCTCTGCAACTGGAGAGGCCACAGCAGTGAAAGGCCCGCATACCGCAAAAAAAAAAAAAAAAAAAAATAGAGCATCTTCAATAACTATACCTCCTATTTACTCACATGCCCTGTCACCAGCTCTTGGGTAACAATGTCATGAAGTATGTATTTATGTTTCTTCTTTTCATTTGTTGTCTTATCACTAACATATACAGCCCTAAACAATATCTTGTTGAGTTCACCTGAAGCTTTATTTAAAGGTCATTTTACTGGTTCTTAATTTAAAAACTCCACATTATACTATTAATATTTATTTATCTATGTATAGCTATGGCTCATTCCTTTCAATGCTGCAGAGCTCAATTTATTTATCTCTTCTCTGTCAATGGCTATCTTCTCCTTCCTCACAATTATGAAGACTGCTATTAGGAACACTTTTTTACACGTCCCTTGTACATTTTTCATAGTGACTTATAGGTACCCTCTTAGGAGTGGAAATGCTGGGTTCCAAGGTTCATGAATGTGCAATTTTATACAATTAAGCCATATTGCTTTTC